>NW_022639472.1:1991264-2041010 GCF_010583005.1 Odontomachus brunneus
GAGAGATATATATATATATATATATATATATATATATATATATATATATATATATATATATATATATATATATATTTCGTCGATATCTTTGCGCCGAAAGTCGGCCAAAATTACATTACGCGAGGCGTGTAGTTAAAAAAGGAAAAAAAAAAGATGCGAGGCACGTGTAATTAGAGTACAAAGAACGTTACACTTCGTGCCGCGAGGATTACCAATTTCATCGCGCCCAAAAGGGCCAATCGAGAATCTCATTGCCGTTTATATGTAGTTAAGTACAAGATAGCGTTTACGTTAGTTCGTTCTAGGTTTATAAACGACCCGTTCTCTGTGAAATCTCATCGAGTCTCCGTGTATTAATGTTAAGCTATAATATACGGAGCACTGAGCTATATCTCGGCTGATCGTCCGGATCGGAATGGCAGCGAGAATGACAGGACGCCTGTCCAAAGACGGGGAATGATCGCTGCATTCGGCGTAATAAAGCGCTTAGCAAGCGACTGCATTCGATTAAATTAGCTCTTGAGTCTAGCCAAGTGCTTCTTCTAAAAGTGTACACTGATCAGATTCACCAGGATTCGTCATTAAGGGACCTCCAACTACAAACTATTTAAGAAACTTTTCGGTTTTTTATCTCAAGTCATTAGAACGAGAGCTATTTTTTCCGCAGCAATATTTTCTGCAAACGTGAGTTCGGCTGCACATGCTGTATATTTACTTATAGATTTTTCTAAATAATAAAAATAGTAATATAAAGTTTAATAGTTACTTAATTAATATATAATGTTTCAAAACATTTCGGTTGATCTATTTTCGCAAAATTAATCTCCAAAAATATACTCTTTTTCAAAGCATTATATTGGCCTCTTAAGCGCTCCGTTGCGTCGAACGCGACGGTTGTTCCCTCTTTTTGTTTTAACCTCTTAGATACTGTACGCCACTATAGTGGCTTTCGCGTATATCATCTTTCTGAACGGTACGCCACTATAGTGGCTCATTCTTATTTCTAATAAATTATAATTTATTCACCTAAAACTGTATTCTAATATACTTGCGTAGTGAAAAGCATTACCAGACACAAATCGCAGTGTTGCATTGTTTTTGCACAATCCGCGTTGAACTTTGTCGTACAGAGATACAGCTCCGCGGAAAGTCCTGCCGTAGCTAAGAGGTTAATGACAACGAAAATCACGTCGCATGCTGCGTGTTTTACTGCCAATCTTTACAACGATTGTAGATTGTTAGCAACGGGTCGATTGATGTAAGAGTGTTAGACCGCCGTCCAATTAATTTTAGCGTACTTCTAATTTACGTCGACGTTAACGCGAGACCTAAAAGCTGCGTATAACACATAAGATGGTTTTTTTAGTTTTCTGATTGTCTATTACGTCAGAGTCTCGTTTCGTACACATTCTGTCCCGTATTTCGTTTCGTTGCTCGTGCACGCACTAAGTATATTCCTGGCATAGAGTGCCTTAATAGCACAAGCCTTATAATCGGGTTGGTGCGAAGACCTACTATGTCGAGACAGACTCGTCTTACATTCGGGTTTTACGTAAGGCAAAATTAATAAACGCGTTTTCTAACGTCCGACAGAGAGACAGTCATCACACGACACAACACGACACACACGCGCGCAGAAACACACATACATGTAGATGACGACAAACCAAATACATCTGTATGTTAAATCGAGACATATATCCCGAGGTGCAACGTAATACACCATGTGGAATAAAAGTTTATCGAACATTTGTTACGAATCAGAAGCACGAATTGTTTTTAATCCGGTATCCCTGTTCATGTTCTTCACCTTCAGTACTACATTACATTAATATGCACTGCCTAGTAAACATCAGCTAACATTACATCAGTGTGATGTTACTTAATTTAATGTAAATGTTTATAATTTTACACTTGATAATGTAACTGCTACATATAGCATGTGTTATTGCAGTGCCCTGGTAAAAAAAGTTTATAGAAAACGATAGAAAATGATTATTTTATTCTATCATTCTCGATAAACTTTTTTTTACCAGAGTGTAGAAGTTAAGTGTAGAATTATAATATTGATATAACGTTAGTTTTAATTGATGTTTATTGAGTAACGATTTGACGTGACCCTTGTCCTTTTTCTTATCTGTTAGATATTAAAATGCTATTAGAGGGCTATTAGATCTATTCTAATGGATTATTCTAATCTATTAGATTTATTATTCTGTTAGAAAAAATAAAACCTCTATTAAAGATTTCAATTCAACGGAGTTCAAGCTTGGAAAAATCCTCTTTAAAAAAAGGCATGTAAGAAATTTAATTATTGCCGCTTTTCCGCGATGCTGATTGGTTCTCTCGCTTAGCTCACTTCATATGGGCTGTGGTTTGTTTTATGTCATTTGCGCTTGTAAAATTACCAGGCAAATAGCTGTCATCACGTTTGTTAAATCACGAAAAAAAAAAATACAGAAGAGATATGTCTCTCCCTGTCTCTCCCTGTCTCTCCTTGTCTCTCCCTGTCTTTCCCTGTCTCTCCCTGTCTTTCCCCGTCTCTCCCTGTCTCTTCCTATCTTTCCCTGTTTCTCTCCATCTCTCCCCGTCTCTTTCTGTCTCTCCCTATAATTATTAATTAATTAAATTATATTTTAATTTAATTTGATTTTTATTTGATTTTTATTTTATATTTTTTATTGTTTTTATTGTTCTAGTTACATTAAAAAATTTACATATGAGACAGTTTAAATTTTATAAAATTTACATTCAAATTTTTTTAACTATTAATTAATATTTTAACTTGTGACTGAGTAATTAGATAATACTCGATGTTCATTGGTCCATATGATCTTATGCTGTACGTATGCAGCAATGTTGCTTCATGTATGTACAATAGACTTTACTTCTAAGGTCATTAGCCGAGCCGTATGCAAGGCGCTTTCTGTAAACCATGCACATGAACTACGTAGCCAATGTCCATGATTTCTTGGTTCTGTTCTGTACTAAGTACACGAATGTCAGGATTAGACAAAGACAGATGATTATTCGCCTTTATCTATCATTCGTGTACTTAGCATAGAATATGCTTCGCGTACAGCTCGGCAAAAGCGACTTATGACTCCTTTTCTTTTTCCCTCTGAGCTGCGTTCCAAAATCCTACTCAGCGAGAAGAGTAACATTCAATTAACCGTCATCATGATAAAGAAATCTTAATGATCTTTGTTCTAATTGGTCAATTAAATGCTACTTTACCCGTCGAGTAGTGTTTTGGAACGCAGCCCTGCACGTAGCTTCGTGAAACTACTATTATCATTCACGCTGATTCAGACTGCAGCTTCTGGTTTACGCCGTGAGTCTGTCAAGATGACGTAGCGTGCGGTAAACCTATCAATTGCGCAATACACCGGTTCTTAAACCATATCTTGTCGATGGTTGCGGGAAACGTCAGCCCGTCTTGACAGTGTCTCCAGCATCGTGTCGCGTGCTCTCTTCTCCGTCGTCGACAAGCAAGCGAGAAAATGCAAATACTACGGCAGCTGGACGTGCATCCGAAGGTGCGCGAGGAAGCCGATATTCTCGTGAGGACCTTCAGCGGTGCTATCGGTAAACACAATCAGAATCGTCGTCTAGAGCGTTACCTGTCGGTTCCGTTGAATTTCCGCGTCAATGACCGTCCCGGCGAAAATTCAGGTTCGACTTCCACGAGGGCCGAACGTGGGGAAGGCGAGGATATTTGCGTTCTGTTAGATTAAGCGATATTCAGTTACAGTGCAAAACTAAGTCGGCAAGTAATTAATCTCCGATTGAGTTTCAGATTCTCTTATATTAGTGTTTATATCATGATGTTTTGAGTTTAAATCGCCGTGACGTGCGTTCGTTTGCGTCGACATCTGTGATGTAGCCGTGTGTTCACTACTCACTGTATTTTTCGACAGTTGATAGGACCCATTATTTACATTTGCACCATAGTAAACAGAATGTATCTTTATTCACACCTCTTTACTGATAAAACTCACTGATTGATAATAATCATCTTCATATGCACACATATGTTAGTGCAATCAATAACAAAATAATGATTTTTCAGTTACAATCATTAGTACTATCATCATGGGCATATTATTTATGTCAGAGATAAATTACTATCTCACGCCAACTATGAGCGAGGAATTATTTGTAGATACGTCTAGGGGCTCTAAGCTAAGAATTAACTTGGACATAATAGTGCCAACTATATCTTGTGATTGTAAGTACAGATTGTGCTTGATATATTGTATGCAGAAAAAGTAATGTAGCCTTTGTATTTTTACAGTGTTATCGATAGATGCAATGGACACAACCGGTGTACAGCATCTGCAGATAGAACACAATATCTTCAAGAGACGGTTAGATTTGAATGGTAAACCCATAGAGGATCCACAAAGAACAAGTATGTATGATATAGTTCAGTAATATAAGTCAAGCAATATAAAACTACACTACAAATATGAATGAATGGGAGGAACTTTCCGACATAAGATTGTTTGTTGCAGATATCACAAAGACAAAAGCTCTCATGAAATCTACAAACGAGGTAGTTGAGGATTTTCATAGGTATATTCTCATTGAATCTTTATTTGTAAATTGGTTAATATTGGACCAAATATTTTTACCAGGAAACACAGGTCAGCTCTACCACAGAGGCCTGTGGGGATTGCTACGGAGCGGCTACCGAGATGTTAAAGTGAGTGGAAATTCGACTACACGTTGAGAACGAATGCCATCGAGTATACACAGGCATATACAAAATTCAACTTTACTGCACAGGTGTTGTAATACTTGTGAGGAGGTACGAGAGGCCTACAGACTGAAAAAGTGGGCCATGCCAGACATGGCTCAGATCAAACAATGTCAAAACGACAAGTCCGCGGACAAGTTCAAGCATGCCTTCACGCAAGGCTGCCAGATCTATGGTTATATGGAAGTGAACAGGGTCGGTGGTAGTTTCCACATCGCGCCGGGCGACAGCTATTCTGTCAATCATGTGCATGGTAAGCTGATGGAATAAACCTCTTCTTCAAGATATCCATCAATTGTCTCATGAATTCATCTTCTCGATGCACAGTGCATGACGTTCAACCTTACACGTCGAATCACTTCAATATGACGCATAAAATTAGACATTTGAGCTTTGGACTCAACATCCCAGGAAAGACAAATCCTATGGATGATACCACTGTGGTTGCTGCAGAAGGTATGTTCTTAGATATTTTATTAAGAATTCAGTATTCCGTAACAGTTGCAAGCTTAGTATAACTATTGCAAACAATGATAAATTGTAGGTACACTAAGATTTACTTCATTCATCCATACATATACATACATACATACATACATATATATACACATTAGCATCTTATTCCTGTTCCAATGGCCATAAACGTACCAAATGTTCCACCACCTTGAAGCATCATTTTACCTACATTGGTGTACAACTCTTTTCCTCTTAGTCCATATCTGGTAAACATATCATCTTGTAAATTTAAATGCTCTGAGACGTTGGATATCTTTGTAGTAGTGATTGTTCTCATACCTAAAGGAAGAAAATCCGCCAAAGAGTGCGCCAGAGCTTACCCCGACGAGGAATCCAATTGCAAAGCCCAATTTCATTCTATCAAAACACGAAGGTCCTTGGCCATAGGCTCCCGTTGGTATGGCGGGCATTTTGCGGAGACTCTAATCTCATATAATGAGCAAAAAATATCTCTAAACTTCACGTACAGTCACTTAAGAGTACTTACTCCGAATTTTCCGTAGCTCATGCGGCGTGCGCGTATTTGAGGTTGTTAACTACATGTGTACTCACTGTAAAAGCGTGCTTTACGTAATCTTGCCGTGGCCACGATCGATCGATCGGTCGCGTTCTTGCTTATCAATGTAGGAAATTTATAGTGCCTCTGCACGATTGCCGGAAATTATCAACGCGTCGCACTCGTACATTACTACAAAATCGCCATGATGGTTTTGCTATAAGAGAAGACGGTCGCGCCGTCTGCTATTTCCGTTGAACGTGACGTCACACGTCGGTACAGCGGATCAGTATTCCGGCATTGAAAAAGTATGCGCGGCATGCACATCAGAATAGTATCTAAGCAAGCAATACGAGATATCGTTGCTGGGCTTTATTATATTATTGCAAAATTTAAAAAAAAATGTAAATATAATATATATGTTTATAAGGCAGAAATTCCGCTTTAATAAATTTGGGAACGCATGCGCGTGCAGCCTCTCCAATATCGGAACACTGCGGCGGGTTGTTTGTATTGTGTATCAAATATAGATAAGAATATGAACTTTCTTTTTAATGAAATACATCTGTAGAATTTAAGAAGAGAATATGGCAATCAGAAGTGTGATGTCTTTCATAGAATGCAATTTGGAATTTTACATTTTAAAGACTTTTCTAAAGTTAGATATATATAGTTTACTTTTGTATAATTTTCCAGAAAAAACAAAAACTATTTTTCTGTTACATTAAGTAGTAGCCTTTGATTTATAATTATTTTAACATAAATATAAATTATTTTTTATAAAATATTCTATTTTATCTGTTTATTATCTTCTGTGAATTCCTCGAGAATTTTCCTGAATTTGTCGAGTCATATTTTAGAGGCAACGATGTACCCTGATTGAGGTCAAAGAGCCTTACAACTGATACAAATTGTTTCCTTTTCCAGGTGCTATGATGTTTTATCACTACATCAAAATTGTGCCAACGACGTATGTCCGCGCGGACGGCTCGACCCTGCTAACGAATCAGTTCTCTGTGACGCGACACTCGAAGCGGATGCCACTGTACATGAGCGATTCCGGCATGCCTGGCATATTCTTCAGCTACGAGCTGAGCCCGCTCATGGTGAAGTACACGGAGAAGGCGAAGTCATTCGGACACTTTGCGACGAACACCTGCGCGATCATCGGCGGCGTGTTCACCGTGGCGGGTCTGATAGACTCGCTGTTGTATCATTCAGTGCGTGCAATACAGAAGAAGATAGAATTAGGAAAATACAATTAAGATTCGGGACCCGGTTGACATCGATTGCGGTCAATCCCGATCGGCACTGCTTCCCCCTTCTCAGCGATTTTCAAACTTTCAAACGTATTTGACAAATTTTTAAAAAATCTGTCTGGTTTTTCATAGCGAAGAGAGCGAACCGCTGAGAGCGGGTCGGGTTTGGCATTAGTAGTTGATGCGACATTTAGGCGAATAATTAAAAAAAAAATTACAAGAAGTATTAATGAACATTATGCTCAAGGAGCATCGACTTTTCTATCGGGGGCCGATATTTTCGCTACGAATTCTCACCGCACGTTTAGTGCTAAATACGGCCGTTAATAATCTCATCTGATTTTCCGATCCGTCTAAGAATCCCGCAAAATATTAATATAAATATGAGTAAATTCACAGGGCTCGATAAATAGGCGTATTTGGCGCTATACATGCAATGCGAATGATGCAATACTCTTTTTCTTTTGTGGTGTAAGGACCATTACACACAAAATGCCATAGCATGTGCATAGTATAAGATTGTCTCGACCAATGAGTATGCTCCGCAAATCAATGTGACAACTTTTTCCTAGATATTCATTGGTTAAGATAGTTTTATGCTATGCATATACAGCTATGTTGTTTTGTTTGCGATAGTCCTAAAGAAAAAAAAAACAAACTATATTATAACGTTTGCTGAGCATATTTTCCGTCGTTTTATTTGTTAACTCTTCATTGCGTTTGTCTAAGGGAAGATTTTATCTTCTACATCTTATTACATAAATATGACATAAAATTTGAGTCTGAAACTTCCTGATTTTTCATTTATAACTCCCTAGATTATATATTTGTATCGTTTTCTCGATTCCGTTATTATAATTTTTGCTAATAAACATTTTGAAAGTGTCAGTACGCGACAGACATATGCGCTACGTTCATAGTGAGAACAATACGTACAACGCGAATCGCGCTGTTGCCAAACAGCGTTGCTGTTGCTTTGACTTTACTCTGGCAAATTAAACAGCTGAATTTTTTAACATTTTAACCGAATTTTCTTATTTGTACAAGACTGTGTTGATGCAATAATAAATAAAATTTCATTTAAAATTTATTTATATATAAAAATTTATTATGTATTTATTACACGTAAAACGTTCGAATAGCAACATGTACTACACACGTGTCAACATCACGCTACACACGTGACATACATACAGACGCGGCGCTCATATGAGATTACATCAGTCAGACGAAAGCAATGGAGGGTTAAAAACACATATTAGCTGCATTCAACAGAGAAAGTTGTTTTGTAACTTCGTGAATCTGATTGGTATATGCTCTTAGATCCTAAAATTAAGAGTATATCCCAATCAAATTTACGAATTTTACAACAGCAGCAAAACAACTTTCTCTGCCGAATACGCACAGTCATTGTATAACTCACAATAATATAAAACAAAGATAGGATAACTCGAAACCTCGAAACTCCTCGAAAATTTGAAAGGTTTCAAGGACTCGAAACTTCGCGCTATTTTTATGATTCGAAACTCTTGAAACCTGAGACGTCAGAGAGATGTCAGTTTTGGAATGCAAACACACTGCAGCATGTGGAAAAAATAGCACACTAACAGACTAGACTAACTGGACTAGATCTCAAAAGAATTAATGTTTTTAAACAAAAACCTTGACTAAATGTTTTAAGTAGTTCAGTGATAATAACAGATAAAAACTGTTAAGAATTCAAAATTTTACGTCATTTTAGTTTTTTTTTTTTTAAATAATTATTTTTATATAGTTTCCATATGTTTAATATTCTACCTAATTATATTTAATTAATATTTTTTATCTAGTTATGTTTAACAAATATTTAAAACTTGATTTTCTGAAAAATTTTGTTGAATTTCTAGTTCCTATATTAAAGATTTAAAAAAACATTTTGTTGACTTTTTAGTTCCTGATAAAAAAGTTCTTTTGATAATTGTGTATTAAAATGTCGATAAAATTGTTTTCCATCAATAAAAATAACCATATTTATATTTTAAATATTAAAAGATTGATTTTTTAATGAAAAGTGTAATTATATAGGAGCCAGTTTTATGTACAATTACCCTCTTTTTTATTAATTAGCATTTCAGGTTTTGATAGTTTTAAGTTCCGAGAGTTTCGAGACCTTACAAAGTTTCGAATTTAGAGGACTTAAAAATCAGGTTTCAAGCTATCCCTAATATAAAATATACTAGAAGGAAACCGAAATCTCATGGTAACGAAAAACGTCGTACTGCCAGAAATAATTTGGACAACAAGCGTGTAATGTGTTTGTCAACGTATTTATTTACATTTACACCGACATCCTTGATGATTAAAACGTTTTTAGGAACGCATTATATATATCGATGGATGTCATCGCGATATGTCTACAAAAGTCTAGGTCTGTACCGCTAACTAAGGCTACTGGTGAAACATACAATGGTTTGGAAGGATCGTACTGCGCTTTTTTCATTTCCACCAAGAACATGTGCCTCTGTCGGAGCCTAGTCGTTCTGCAAGTCAAGATTTGCGGAATTTCCACGATGAAATCACGCGACAGCTTCATCTCGTTATGAGCGTACTCGAATGTACGCATCAGTCTCTCGCGATCTGAAAATGCAATTTTAAGTATTTAGATGGACATAGTTTTTTAAGCTTTAAAACTGTGTTAATCCTAGAACCCTAAATATGGGTCAAATTTAATCAGATCAATTTTTCGTTACGTAACCATTCTTGAGAAGGAACATCAAGGTAAAAATCCTAAAAAATAGATTTTTTTCGCAAGATAATAAATTCTTTTCTGAGAGACTATACAATTTTGGAAAAGCATTTAAAGATTGACGAAGTTAAAGAAGAATTTGTGAAATATTGTCAAAACGCGTAAAGTATTGGTGATTTTAAACTCTTATCTCTGAAGACTATTTTCTTAAAGCTAGCCCGGAAAATATTTAAGAAGCTATTGATCCAATTGATTTCCACCTTGCGGCAAATTCTTTGTAATTGAATTCTTCTTCTTTATATAATGGAAAATCGACTGATTTCCATCAAAAATTCGTAATCTTTTCTTATAGAATCTGCTATTTTGTGAAAAAATTTTTTTAAACCTCTATATACAAACAAAATCATTTTCATATAGTTTCTACATAGTTTTTACTTCATTGACTATAAAAACAATCATTTTGAGCAACTATATTTTTCAACAGAAAATATTTTAAATAAATAAATAAGTTTTAAATAAACATAAAATATACATAAAACATATAAAATATATAAATATATATAAAAAGTTTTTAAAACGTGCGCTAAATATATGTAAAATGACCATTTAAAAAAAATGTTTTGACCATTTAAAAAAATGTTTGTTACTTTAGCAAACTGTAGTTTGCTTTTAAAAATACATTTTGCCTTTTTATAACTTTTCAACTTTATTGCAAAAATATCAATAAAATGTTCCTCGACTTCGTCGAATTTCTATCCTGATCAAGGAAGAAAGAAAAATTACATTTTGAAAATCTTTTAAAAAATTATGAGCAAGTAAATATGCATTGGATAAAATTTACTAACAATTAGGGTTTATGTAGTCCTTTAATGTTTAAGGGTCCTAGAGTTAATGGTTTTGTATGTGCATACTTACTTTTCACCCATAATCTAGGCATCTTAAGGAGCAATTTTTTAATCTGTATATTATCAAATTCCATTTCTTCTTTGATGCTGAAGGTGTTATTAATTATGTGTAACATTTTGTATGTTACCACTTTTGGCCCTTTGACTGCAAAGAGCCTAATTTGTTGGCCAGTAAGTTTGAAGTTGTTCTGGAAGTAGCCGAGTCTGCCGTCGATGTCCTTAGTACTATGTAGCAGCCATCTGGGATTCTTACAAATGATGGTTCCTATCATATTTATGGAGAATTCGTGTGCCCTCAAATACCTTATTCTTGTGTGAAGGTCGTCCATGTCTTCCTTGAAGATGTGAGGGTTCTTGGTGATGAAATAGCCCAGATGATCAGCTGGCACACCGCAGTCATGCAGAAACATGATGTAGGGCTTCACGTCGCGCTCGAAGTCGAGGCCCAGGATGTACTGCACCATTCCCTCCTCGGACTCCAGCTTGTACAACTCCACCCCGAGTTTCACCAGCTCCTGGATCGTGTGCGACTTGTTCGCATACTTTGCGAACGAGAAGGTAGGTGTGAGAGGCGGACCGATGTCGGACAAATCTTCGGTGCACACGTCCAGAGGCTTCGGTAACGTTATGTCGCTGTCGTCGATGAAGTCGTCGGCGTACGGGGAAATAACTGACTCAATGCGGCTAAGTGAAGTGGCGTTATCGTTGAATTTATGCACAGGTTCCGACACATAACCTCCATCGTTGAATTTCCTTGCGTCTTCCGACGAAATATTCGAATTGAGGAGCTTGATGTCCGTCGAGTCGTCGTTATTCTCTTTCGACAGGCACTGCTGAAGTCTATTATTTCGCAAGAGAAATCTGACGACCAAGTTTGTTGTGATACTTCTTGCCGGTCGTGCCGCTGACAGAAGTGAGTAAGTTCGTTGAAATAACATAATTAATATTCAGAATACATCGAAACAACTTATTCTGAAACCTTCTTTTTAATTTAGTAACCTTATAATTGACGTATTATAAGTTATTCTGTTTACTTTAGAAATAAAACAGTGTCTGACTGTCTCGTTGAGTTGTACTATGACACTTCACTAAGGACAGTGGCGGTTCGTAGCGGAGACTTTGGAACTAATTTGTTAGGTTAAGAAATAACGGGTTTAATGTTCGTTTATACTAACTTTAGTTTATTTCACCGGCTGGTTATTCCAACGAAATTGTTTAATCGCATTTCTCGTTAGTCAGAATTGATAGATGCGATTGGTCAATTCCATTGGAATAATCTGCCGATTGAGTTAAATGAAGTTGGTTAAGAATGGATAGGAGACCTGCCAAGATTACTAGACCCGTTATTTTTACAGGTTAAAGGCCAGATAAATTTGTACAGTCATGTATAAGGAAATCGATCAATTGTAATGTATGTATTAAAAAAAAAATGTATTTTACATTAGACACACGATTTCCATTCATTCATCAATTTCATTATGTATATGCGCTATGCAACTATGTAAGTTTGTTTAGATAAAGTCTTCGTGAAAGTTCAAGCATGCATATTCAAGACTTGGATCATACTTAGTTGAGATTCAAATCAGTTCTGTTCAATGAATTCACTGCACACTGATGGATTTAGAATAGAATCTATTTCAAGCTACAGACGCTTTGACGCACGCAAAGAACGACTAAAATTGGTTTATATAACGCTTCGAGGCGTTTGCAGCATTAAATAAATCTTACCCAGAATCAAGTCCATTAATTAATTTTTACGTAATTAGCAAATTAGGCTATTATTAGGTCGAAAGAGAATTTTTACTTTGTCATAAAAAACACGCAAAGTCGAACTGTAACTTTTAACTGTAACTTTACAGTTAAAAGTGATAATAAAATGATTTAAAGATCATTTTATATCTGAAGGTTTCCCATACAGCATAAATATCTAAAATATATCCCAGAGACGTCCCAGATATATCGTGCATCTCTGGAATATATTTTAGATGTTTTTGCTGTATGAGCTATAATTTTCAGGCATGCAAAAATCATAATATTGTCGTTTTTCGCTAATATATATCTTTTTTTTCTATAATATTTATTTGCATTTTTCATTATACCCACACAGCAGAAGTGTCCAAAATATATCATACGGATATCCTAAAGATATATTTGGGATATATGATATCTTCAAGATATCCCTATAATGTATTTGGGACATTCTTGCTGTATGGGTAATATTCACAAGTTAAATGAAGAACGGTGTATATCGAGTTAGATGACAAATAGCGATCATTTAATTTTCCAGCTCACTTTTCAATTTAGTATTTATATGGGAAACGTCTCAAAAGTAAGAGCCGTGTATATTAAAAAGAGGAAATTTTAAACTTCCTATTAAATTTTTAACAAATGTAATGTATCCATAATTTCACAAATGATTAAAGCAAAAATAGTATTTTAATTTTAACTTTGAATAATTCGATGAAAAGAGACAACAACGCAACTTGCGAGTACGCAAATTAAAGAAGTTTCACGCTTTCGAACGATCTAAACAACATTTGTGCGCAATATTTCTTTTACGTAGCATAACAAGTTTTATCAAACCTTTTGAAAAGGTAACGGATTCCGTTTCATGTTCATGTAACACTGCAAAAATAACTTAATCTTTATACGCGATAACATGTATATAAAAACTCGACTTTATACTATATCTTTCTGGAACTGTTTCCTGAAATTGTCTTTATTTTGTTTCTGAACTTACAGCTCATTGAATTATATCCATATTTCGTAATCGAGAGAAGCGGTCGCTTAAATTGTATATCTAATCTATTTTAAGAAATGTTTATGCATAAGACATCATATAACACAGAAACATTTCACTTAAAAAATTACGCTTCCATCTGTTTTATAAACAAATAAATCAATCGTACCAACTGATGTTAGGAGAAAAGGAGATTAATATTCACGATATTATTTCTTATTATTTATGCTTAGGTCTGTCCGATATATAAATTTTGCAGTGCAAGCGTCATATGTTTATATTGATTATATTCGCGAATAATCCAATATACTGCCGGATTTGAAAATGACGTTGCACGTTCATGAGGCATTGCGACATATCGATTGCAAGAAAACGTATAAAAACATCTATAAATATGTGTTTACACTTAACGAGATTTATTATTTGCCGAGTCAGCATATGCATCGCGAACAGGCAAGGACAAGAAAAACGTACGAGCGTTATATGAACAAATACTTTATTATCTTAAAACAGCTAAACCTTTCCCGCTGATAAAAGTTAACTCGTTTCCTGGCACTTGTTCGGAAAATTCACTACAATTAACTGGAGAAAATAATAACGAATATGTGCAATGTCAACGAAAAGACTCGCGTACAAAAGACCTGAGACCAAACGATAAGATAGTTTATTTCACACTTGAAGAGCTTACGCTCAGAGTCTACTCAAGAGTCATATATCTAAAAAAGAAAAAACAAGAGAAGAAGCAAAATGTACAATATGTTACAGAGAGTTAGAAAACTATACAACTCATCAAAGTGATGAATTCGAATGACGTTTCGAATGTATGAATAATTCAGGGTCGTTTAACAATTAACTATTCGAGAGTTGTGAATTAGAAATATGTAAAATACGCCACGCGTTGCACGCAATACATAATCAGTAGTGGGGAAGGGGTGGGGCGGAGACAAAGTTCCATCTCGCTGCACACTCTGCCGCATCCTCCGCGGGAAAAGGATTAACTCGCGCGTTACATATTAAGGCGGCAAGATAATGCGCTTTGATTTACATCAATATACAACTTAGGAAAGCTTGACACGCGATAACAACGCACGCAATACTCGTCTACTCTGACGGCTTGTTACTTCCTTCGAGGAGTGTCATCCGCGCGCACATTCAACACGCTTACTCATGCTCGCACGTATGCACGCACACACACACGCTGATGCACGCATACACAACGTTTTATATCGTGCGCTAGGGCCCTTAATTACGTAATGCTATATTCCGACTCCTTACAGCAGAGCTGTTACGAGGCGAAAGTGAGAGACGCACGCACACACACACACACACATACACACACACATACACACACAACTGCGCTATTATTATGCGATATTATAAGTACGTTAATTACGACATTTAAGAACACTTTGATTCACGACCAGCATCTCAATATATCAAAAAAAACTGAAATCAACTACCGGAATGTTCCTTAATTATAAATGATGATATAAGGTATATAACAGCGTTCGCCGTCGCGCTAATATCGCGCGTAGTTATTGTTCGCTGCGCGCGGTTGATTATCTCTCTCGTTTAATTCCACGTTCGTTTTCCGGCGTCGGCCGGCTCAACTTCGCGATGTCGTTGTAATCACGGCACAATGTCCGACGGGACAGGGGTACCGTCCTAACGGACAGTTTGACTAGGCAGTTCCGACGCGTGTGCTATTACTTTGATACGTCTCGATATATCGTGCTACCGTACTTCGCCTTCCTTTGAAATGTCAAACTGATTAAAAGCGTTATTTCACAATCGAGACTACGGCCGTTTATCGAATCGACGATGGCCGAAGTATACACACAGCAGGCTCGTAAGCGACGGCAGGACGAGAGGAGGGGCGTCGCTGGTTGGAAGTCGAAAACGTAATATACGCCGTGGAACGTGTATCGCGTTCGTGCGTATATATTACGTTTATATCACGTTGTTTCTCTTTCTTTCTCTCTCTGATTTTTGCCGCCTCCTTCGCCACTGTCCTGTACCTTGACACGGACGCGATACACAGCGCTCTGGTGAAACCTATCTAGCTTTTTAAGTCAACGTGTAAATATATAGAGAGTCCGCGCTTTGTCCTTAAATTAAATAAACGAATATCTCCGTATTCCTATTGCATTCTGTCCGCGGTATGACTAGATCTTCGGGTTTCATTCCTGTTTTGGCCGACTGACCCTGCCGTTTGACGCCTCGCCGTCTACCAACTGGCGATTTTTCGCTTGCTGCCGCAGCTGGGCTCGCTTTAGGCTCGTCATCAATTGACTGGACTGATAAAGCCAACTGGCCTGAAAAATCAATTGCGCATGCAGTCGAAGAGATATGATGGCAATCGCGAGTTAGCTCTCGGAGATTAGGCTTAGCACTGCGTTAATTTTGTACACACTTACCACCATAATCATACAATTCATTAGGATAGGTACGGAGAAGACGATGGATATAAATAAGCCTTTGGAATCGAAATATTGTTGTCTGGAGAAGACCCTGTGAAAATAATCGAATTTATTAAATGTGACTCTGGTGTGAAGAATTCGGTGTGAAGAAGGAAATTCTGAGACACATTTTTCCGTAAATGATACCTACATCCAATTAGTCGCTGCTACCTCATTAATACTTTCCGAGAAATAAACAAGAAGCACTGAAACAGAGATTGGCATGAAGTAGTTTCAGTTAAATGGCCAAAGTGAACGACTACGAGTAAACTTACGAAGTACAAGGAAAAGAATGATTTGAAAGTTCGCATGATTCCTGGTCATTAACGCAGTCATCGTGATGGCAATGTGAAAAGTCAACAGTACGGCTAGCCAAGGATCTCTCCAGTCGATCTGTAACAGGAGAACGCGCGCACGCCGTGATAAAACACGAAATCGATCAAAATCGATTTTAATTGTCCGAGTGATAACGTATTTTCGTCAACTTTGGAGTGACCACCAGGGTAATTAGTGCTAGATGCTCTTTCTCGATTTACTTTTTCCCTTAAAGTACTTGAAGAAAATCCCCCAAAATTATAGAAACTTTCTTTAGCCTTCTTGTTGAAAACCATATAAATTTTTTTCGAAAAATACCAGGTATTTTATCTTTAATGATTTTTAAACAAAAATACTTCACATGGAAAGAATATTTTCTCGATAATAGTCTCAAGATATACTTATAAAGTTTTAAAATCTTTCTAACGATTTTTAAACAAAAATACTTCACAGGGAAAAGTTCATTCTACTGCTAAAAAAAGTGATTAGTCTATCTTTCTTTTTTTAGATAATGATTATCTCAAGCAAAGAATTTTTTCTCGATAATAATCTCAAAATATACGCATCATAAAGCTTAGAGAATTTTTTAAAATAATTTTTAAGTAAAAATGTTTCACAGGGAAAAATATCATTCTACTGCTGAGAAAAGCTCAGTTTACTTACTTTCTAAGTAATGTTTATCTTAGGCAAAGAATATTTTCTCGATAATATAACCTCAAAATATATTCATTATAAAGCTTAGAGAGAAAGAGAGAAATTTTTTAAATAATTTTTAAATACTTCACAGGGAAAAGTAATTCATTCTACTGCTGAGAAAAACGATTACTCAGTTTACTTTCACTCTTTTAAGTAATGGTTATCTTAGGCAAAGAATATTTTCTCAATGATGGTCTCAAAATATATTTATCACAATTATATACATACACACATATATATATATATATATATATATATATATATATATATATATATATATAACTTTATTTTTAAAAATTTTTAAATGAAAATACTTCATAGAGAAAAGCACCATTCTACTGTTAAGAAAAGCAATTACTCAGTTTACTTTCCTTTTTTTACATAATGATTATTTCCGGCAAAGAATAATTCTCGATAATAGTCTCAAAATATACTTTTTACAAAACTTAGAAAAACTCATTGTTATGTATTCAAATGAAGAGTTTATTCCCTTTAGAGGAATATTATAAAACTTTGCCGCAGAAAAAATTGGTTCAAATCTATGCAATTAAGCAAATCGAGTTTTTGTTTTAACGTAACATTCTCGATTAAAATGCTAAACCTACTAGGATGCAGAATATATTTTGAACGAATTTTATGCTTACAGTGAGTTTGCAATAGATTTGCGGATATATAAACTTATGAAATAATTTTGAAACAAGTTTTTTGTTACTTATGTGATTTCCTATGCTCGAGAAATGTTTCTTAACATGACCTGGATACAAGTGATCCTGATTGCCGCTCGAAACTCGGCATTTAAAATCGAGTTGGGCAGAAGAATGGGGGAAAGAGGAATTGTTTAGCGTCTGGAGAAGATATTGTTGCATCAATTGCTGTGTATCTTATCTACTAGAGCAGTCTCTCGCGATTGTTCTGGCGAGTGTAGTCGGGAGAGTAAACGAAGCGAGACGACGAACACGTCTCGGTCCTCGTGCCCCTTCTGCTCCTGTCGATGATTTATTTAGTCGCACGAGTAAACTTTAATCGCGCTTTCGCGGAGAAACTGGCCCCCGGAATATTTACTTCGGACAGCGCGTGATAATCCAAAAATATTCGCGCGTATCCTAGAGAGCCACGTCGCTTTTCGTATCTCGCGAGGACCCGATCGGTCGTTTTCACGGCATGTTTCTTGAGCGAGCATGACGGCAAACCCCGACGAAAATAGGACACACCATGCCGGCGAATAACGTCGATCGGCCGATTACAATCGGCGCGACGCAGGCGTCGCATATCCGGCGGTATTGCGTCTTCTTATCGTCGGCCTGAGTTTTTTATTGCGTTGTTGAAGTCGCAACATCGTATTCGCATGCCGTAACCATCGTAATCGATGATAAGACAGATACGCCAAGTAGGCAGGAAGAGAGGGAAAGGGAGAGAAGCAATTAAGCGGCGACACGCGGCCGGTTGTTGCTGACTAGAACTCCGTTGAAACTGAAAGTACCGGAGCGTGCCGGTCAGGTATTCAGAACGTGTGGCCGGAATGCATCGCCGCGTTGCACCCACGTTAAATCACAATATTCACGTGGGTCTATTTCGTCGCTGTTTGTACGAGGGAGATGTATCTCTCCATATTCCAGCTGTATCTTCAAAGACCGCATTGTTTTGTACCTCGGACACTGTGAGGGAAAGTACTTGAAAATTCACTTCTGCGATATGAAGCTTATCTCTGTGAAATAAAGTTCGTTTCTGGGAAAGTTTGTTTCTGCAAAATAAAGCACATTTCTGGGAAACAAAGTTCATTTCTGTGGAATAAAATTAATTTCTGGAAAACAAGGTTTACTTTTGTGAAATATAAAGTTTATTTTTGGGAAATAAAGTTCGTTTCTGTGAGATGAAATACATTTCTGGGGAACAAAGTTTATTTCTGGAAAACAAGGTTTATTTTTATGAAATAATGTTTATCTTTGTGGGAAAAATGACAAATTTTCAAGTGTCTTTTTCTCCGTGTCCTCGAAACTTGTATATATATCCGTTCTACTTGAATTGCAAAAAGAAAAGAAAGAGAGAAAGAATTCATAAAGAATGAGTTTGCACATTAGCAGAGAAAAATTTTGCGTAAAATTGCACTTGCTCTTCTCTCTTCTCACGTTTTCCCCCGCCAGATTTTAAGTATATGCGTCCGTTACTATTGTGTTATTGCGTTTTGCAAGGAATACCGTATTAAAAGCGACAAATTTCTAAATAAGGAAAATCTCGCTGCAATGGCTCGATTTTCCACGCCTCTTTAAACCGTGACCCCGATTATAATATGGATGAAGGAAATAGCGCGGAAGATATAACTTAGCCGTGGTTCCACAGATAAAGACTCATTGGTATTCGTGTTTCATATTTAGTAGCATATATCGGCATGCCTGAATATAACATTTCGGATATCAGAGCTCAAATGAGCGAGAAGTTGGGGACATTCGCGTGTTCCATATCGTAACAAAAAGGATTTTCGTTATTTCAAAAATATGGATTCAAGGTCTCAAGATGCACGAACATCGCCAACTTGGGGAACGCGATCGCGAAACGAAGAAAACCCTAATTCGTCCTGTAACATAAAAGCGTACAATCTTAATTTCGTCGTGAATATAAAAACATCTCTCGAATTGTTGACACAACCGACTTGCAAGGAGCACGAAACGCGTCTACAAACAGACCACCAGAGAAGGCATTAATTTGCGATAAAGGAAGATTAACCTGACGGTTGGCCGAGCGACAGTGAAGCGATATCACGCCAGCGGCCGGCTGGAAAAGGTTAAAGGATCAAAAGAACGGCAAGGACGACGACTCACACTCTGCAGGAAGGGCCATATACCGTCGATCTCGTCCGTAGCTATCAACATCGGGTCGTGGCTCGACATTACGTCTCTCGCACACTGATGCACAGATACTTTGGCTCAAGGTATCGCAGTGACGGCGACGATGATGATGCCGGTGACAATGACGATGACGAAGAGCCGCCGAAGATGTGAGAGGAAGAATCGAATAAGGCGATCGCATCCGCGGCGAAAAACTACGACAAGATCCGCGCACTATTCTCGCAGCAGCGACGCGACTGACTGACTAACCAACCAACCAACCAACCGACCGATCGACCGACCGACCGACGGAGCAAATGACTGTTTGTCTGGCTGAGCTTAACTGGCTGTCCAATTGACGCGAACCGAGTGTATGTATGTACGCGTGTCTGCAGCGTGTGGTAACGCCGTATGCACGCGCCCACGCGCTGGGTGAGACGGAAAATATTTATAACAACGCGGCCGGATACGGCGGCGTGACAGTCGAGAAACGCCGCTCCTCTATATGCATGTGTGCATGTTTCCGTGTATGAAATGCGTAATGCAGGATTCACACCGCGTCCGATGTCCGACGTACGATATCCAATAGGAGAACAGGGCCCTGATTCTCGAAAATATATCACATACATTTAGTGAAAATCTATAGTTCATGTTACGTATACTATAGCTTTTCACTAAATATACGTGATATATTTTTGAGAACCAGGGCCCAGTTTTCTAATATAGAATTCAATTCTCCATTGGAAAGCTATTCTGTTATTGGATATCGGACGTCGTACGTCGGACATCGGACGCGATGTGAATCCTGCATAAGGCTGGTTCTACAATACGTCGTATGTCGGAGTTGGATGTCGGAACGCAATCAAAGGTCCAATCAGGAGAACTCGTCTCGGAAAACAAATCCTCTGATTGGCCCATCGACCACTCCGCATACGACAGCGACATACGACGTATTGTAGAACAGGCCGGAAAGTGTGTATGGCCAGCTTAAAGGAACGTCTACATTGGAAGTAAGCAGTACAAAGTAGGAAGTAAGAATTAAAAATTGAGCAATAATAGTTGACTATTCTTCTCACATTCGACTGTGGTTGGTCAATTTCTTACTCTTACTTCCTACTTCTTACTATTTACTTCCAATGTAGATGTCTTTTAAAGCGTCGTCTACAATATGCGAAGTAAGCTTGGAGTAAGAAGTAAACCGTAAGAATTAACCAATCATAGACGATTATTTTTATCATAATCGACTATGATTGGCCAATTCTTACAGCTTACTTTTTACTCCAAGCTTACTCCGCATATTGTAGACGGCGCTTTACTCGTCCCTTATAAAACTCTATTCAAACTTTTGTGATAAAAGGCCTACTGAGTCAGGCCTGCAACCATAAGAGAGAGAGAGAGAGAGAGAAAAAAAGGCGTTTTTTCGTTTCGTGACCATTGGTTAGTTGGTTTGGTCCACTTAACGCTCGTAACGTCTCGAGCAACAAAGATAGAATGACGCTCATGGCGTTACGAGCGTTAAGTGGACCAAACTAATCAATCAAACGCTACCCTGGTTACGAAACGAAAAAACGCCTAAAGAGAGAGAGAGATAACCTTTCAATGTGTTGCATGTGGTTGCTAACAAAAGTGAATTGTGTCTGATATTATGGGAAAGAAAGGCAAAGGAGAGAGTAATACTCTAGGAAAATCTTTAATCAGAGATCGATTTGGAGCCCGGAAAGTTAAAAAGAAGAATAATGAATCGTCTATGGTAACATCATGAATTTTGTCTAACCTCTTCGTTCAAACATACTACATTATTTATAATCATTGTCATTTGGTTCATTGTCCATAAATTACTAAATAAGTTTCTTGTCAATAAATAATTCCTTAATATTGTCACTAACATGTTTTTTCTGTTTATAGCTCCACACTTCAGAGATCAATGATGGTTATGATTGGGGCCGACTTAATTTGCAGTCAGTTACAGAGGAAAGTTCTTTCCAAGAATTTCTGTCGACCGCGGAGCTTGCGGGAACCGAGTTCCAAGCAGAGAAATTGAATGTTAAGTTTGTGAACTCAAAGAGCGGTTTGCTTTCAAAGGCTGAGCATGACAAGATCTTGGAGTCGCAGAAGAAAAATAAGGATCTCTTGAAGATACCAAGGAGACCAAAATGGGACAACTCCACCACTGCTCAAGAGTTGCTCTCTCGCGAAAAGGAAACATTCCTGCAATGGAGACGTTCCTTGGCTGAGCTACAAGAAACTGAAGGAGTAATGTTAACGCCTTTCGAGAAGAATCTGGAATTTTGGCGACAATTGTGGAGGGTAGTGGAACGCAGTGATGTCATTGTGCAAATTGTGGACGCACGCAATCCACTGCTCTTCCGTTGCGAGGACTTGGAGCATTATGTCAAGGAAGTCAACGCTGAAAAATTAAATATGATTCTCATTAACAAAGCAGACTTTCTGACGAGCGAGCAGAGGCAAGCGTGGGCCGAGTACTTTACAGATAGAAACGTACGAGTAGCCTTTTTCTCCGCGCTATTATCGGCGGAGAAAATCGAAGAGGAGAGCGAGGATGAAGCGAATTCAGAGGACAAATACGAGGACGATTGCACTGACGACGAAAAGGACGAGACCGACAACGAATCTATCTACACCTCGGAATTTATATCGGAATCAGAATACGAAAGTGCGGACGATCATAACGATTCGCTTGCCGCAATCATTATGAAAGAGACGGAGGGAGAAACAGCAGCTCCAGAAAGTGCATTAGAGAGATTAAAAATCCCCACAACGGATTCAAAGATTAAGGAAGAAGTAACCGAGACGGCAATGAATTCTGAGCACGAAGCAGAGCAGAAGAGGATTGTTAATTCGTCGGAATTATTAACCAGGGACGATCTTATTAAATTATTAAAGACACTATATAAGGGTAAGACGTACACGAGCGGGGTGACGACAGTCGGCCTGGTAGGTTATCCGAATGTCGGTAAGAGTTCTACCATCAATACACTGCTGATGGACAAGAAGGTCTCCGTGTCCGCCACACCAGGCAAGACCAAGCACTTCCAGACGCTGTATCTGGACACAGATCTGCTGCTGTGCGATTGTCCGGGACTGGTGATGCCAAGTTTCGTCTGCACGAAGGCGGAAATGATCCTGAACGGCATACTGCCGATCGACCAGATGCGGGATCACGTGCCGCCGGTCGCGTTATTGACTACTTTGATACCTAGACATGTCTTGGAGGATCTGTATGGTCTTATCTTGCCCGTCCTGCAAGAAAAAGAGGGTCCCAATCGGCCGCTAACCACGGAGGAGCTTCTGAACGCACACGGTTGTACGTAAATTGACCCAAATTGTTACTTAGAAGATATCTGATAATTCATAATACATCCATTGTGGAACTGAACACAAAATTTCTCCACCATTTTGTGGACCAGGTAAATTTTCAGTTATTATTTAATTAAAGGAGTTGGTGCATTATCCCGCACAATCGTGTATCAATCTTTTTTAATTAATTAATTAATTAACTAAAAACCTACACAGTTATTTACAATATGGTAGAGGTATTTTGTTCATATAACAAAAAATGTTACATATAACAAAAAATGTTCGAAAATAAGTTATATATAATTAAATAATTATATGTAACAATATATATGCACACAAAGTATTTCAGAACAACTTTTGCAGCTTTCGTGGAGATATAGTACGGATTGAGATGAACATAAACTCTTTAATTCGTAATCTTTATTCTCTATGAGAGTTTCAGAGGTTGTTCTAGGACATCATATATATAATATTATATATAGTTATTATATAATATTAATAATATATTATTATTATCATTATTAATATTAGTAATAATAATTAATACTATATATATAAAACAATATTCCATGTTATAGTGAAATATTATTGAAAATGTTAGAATCAAAATTTGTACCACGCTTAAGGCTTTCGGTTCCGCTGCTGCGGAACTCTGAATTGATGACGTCAGAAACGAGAAAACGTATGCCAAAACTGTTGTGTGCCATTTTCAAATAAAATTTGTAATGCAAATTGTATAATAATTCATACAAATAATATCCATATGAAAGAAAACTTGAAATTGCTTGAGCATACTTGCAAAATGTTCCAGAAAGTATTCTTTTCTCTCGACAAACAAATAGCCATAAAATTAACGTGACAAAATTATGAGGAAGGATAGCTTAAAGAAGAAGGTTGAATGGCATAGTTAATACAAGACCATTTGTTGACTGCTAAAGGAAAATGATAGTTTTTGGAGCGTTTTGCAAGTATATTCAAGCGAGATATTCAAGCGTATATTCTTTCATACAAATATATATATTTTTATTTGAAAATTACGTGTAAGATTTTTCGGCATACGTTTTTTCACTACTGATATTAATTCTGTAGTAGTGTGACTTTAATCACCTTTAAGGAACCTTAATCACTTTTATATTCACATTCTATAATGATGTTCTGATTCATTATAAGAGATACTCCTCATTTGTCCTTTTATATTTATATTTATCTACAATAATGTTCTGACTCATTATTATATTTCTCATTTGTCTTTTTGCCAATGTTTTTATTAATTTTTCATTTTATGTTATATAAATCATACACACATAGTGGAGCTGTGCTCTGAATTGTGTCCAATGTACATACACTTCACAACGCTATTTTAAATAAATGTTCTCCATCTTGATTGCAGATAACAGAGGTTTTATGACGCAGAATGGTCAACCGGACAATGCTCGTTCAGCAAGATACGTCCTTAAGGATTTTGTTAATGGCAGATTATTGTACTGCGTCGCGCCACCAACGCACGAGCAAGAACATTTTCACATGTTCTCGCCGCGACGCCGTGTCCTCTCTGCGAACAGGCACATACCGCCCCGAGCGGTCAGCGTAAACAAAGGGAGTCAGATAACGGAGGAGGAGTTCAACCGTATGTTCTTCCATGATAAATCATCTGATGTACATATCAAAGGGGTCCTCGGCAGACGACACGTGCCGCAACATTCGTTGTCTACGTACGTATCAAAAACACTCGTTTTACATTCGCTAAATCTTTCACGCTGTAAATCTCTCCGTTACATTAGGAGACGTGTGTAAACTTTTGGCAGTATCCATTCGACGCGGCGAACGCTTCGAAGCGCTGTACAGACTAATCATAATCTTTTCTTATGTACTCCAAAGTTTTTGCAGCTTCAAATGGTTCCTACCCTTAAGTCTTAAATGTATCTTATGTGGCTCATCCTTAAAGGATTCGTCCCAGAACATTAATTTCGAGCAACTGTTGCACGGTTGCAAATAACACGATTCGTTAAGATCTCATTCATGTACAATATTGACTTAAAAAGATTAATCGCAATAAAATCCAAATATCCGGAATAGTATCTCGTTTCGCGCGATGAAAATTTACACAATTGTCGGAGCTTTATCTCGTCGTTCATATAAAATTCACGGACTAATGCAATCTCCTTTAATTATTTTTCAGAAATTCCGAATCAATGATCGGATCCATGCAGAATCTGTCGGTCCGTGAGAAACCATGGAAGCAGATAAATAAGCACGCCAACAAAAAGAAGCGCGAAAAAGGACGAAGATTGTACGCTCATCTCGACCGGCATTAAGCGCGAGAGTGTCGAGTTCTGTACATGTTGATCTGCATCTAATTGCTGATCGCAAGAGCACGGGATCTCACATTTTGTCTTGTACACTATAAATGTACATACGTGAAAATTTGACTTGCGAAAAAGTGATTTTACAGTTTGTCTCTCAGCATTGCTTTATTACTCCCCTAATATATCACGTCGCACTAAAAACTCGGCACCGACTGCCGACAGGCTGCGGTTCAATCGCGTTGTACCGTCGCAAGCCTCGCAACCGTAACTTCGATTCCGGCAACGAATCGTAGAAATTAGATTCCGCGCAGAAATCGGATTTCGAATAGTCGTTTCTGTTAAGTAGGAAGCACAAGTAAATTCTTTTCATTCATATCAGAATGCACTCTACACGATCCAATGGACGAGAGTGTATACGCGACAAACGTAGTTTTAACTTATGTATAGATATAACTTCTCTGTATAAATAAGTTGTGTATGTAAAGTTTGACGAACACCATCTGCCAGATGGCTATTCTCACGGGTAACAGATCTTCAGTAAAACAGCACGGTGTGCAATATCGTTCTCGAGAATTTCGATTCGAATTCGTGAAGTAATTCATCTATGTCATTGTCTAAGTCCTCGCTATTCGCTAGCTGAAACACAGAAATTCGCATGTTATCGTATAATCGAACTGAAGCAAGATCGATCAAGAACACATATAAAGCACGTGAAAAATATGATACCACTGTGACTAGTTCGCATATAAGAAAGGATCCTACGGTGGCCTCTTCATGATTATCTTGAATATCAATATTGATTAAATGCACAGGCTGGTTATCCTCTTGAGTTCTAGATTCCATACATTCGATCACTTGATCATATACACGCTCCTCACAAGTGATCAGAATATCAAACTTATCCTTGGACAATTGAAATCTTTCTGGCCTAGGCTTTATCCGACGGTTTCGGTCCAACATATGCAATAAACCATTCTGTGTATAACTGCATTGATTGTTCAGGAATGCTTTTTTTTTATCTTGGTGTTATCATAGGTTTGTCCTTTTTTAGCTGAATCAGATTGCACTTTCAGCCTTTAGAATGAAACAAATATGTATCTTAGTGTTGCAGTTCTAGTGCGACACCAGTTCATCTAAAGAGGACAGTCACACATTTGTAAAAAGTTGAATAAAGAATGCGGTTGAATACTCTGACCAACTAATTATTTTCTGTAGAATAGTTTACATTACAAAGTTGTAGAAATTTGTAGACATATTAAAGTGAAGAGAAGAGCCAGAAATCCATTTAGAAAAGTTAATCCATGAATTACTAGCTCAGTGCAGAAATTACAAAGGTAACAAGGAACAGGATAGATCTATATTTACAATATCACACATGTATAATGCAAATATGTCAAGAAGCTCATTTATGTTAAGGATACTATTGTTTGTCTTTTGATAACAGATCATTGTAGATCTCGTCGTATGATGTTCCAAAGTCATAAATATTAGGGCGATCCGGCGCGTTTCCAGGTAGCTTCACTTTGTCGCCAGTCCCAAATGATTTCACATTGAATCCCTTTTTGCTGAAACAATCATATTGTCAAAATATATTTATGTCAACCAGGTGAGTGAATCTTGTTTAACCCAATGAAGTCATTCAAAACTTCAAGATTTTCTTCTCTTGACAAAAATCTTCGAATTGAATGTACAATGCTTTCAGGACTATATGGAAATGAAAGTTTAACAGTCCTCCACATAAGAAAAGTGATGATCCGAGTCAGCTATGGGATAGCCGTTGCTCCAGTGGGTTAATCGCGCGATCGATTACCTCAGGAAAGCGTGCGCTTCCATGCTTCTGTTCATATTACTAGAACAGATAACAGCTACGCTGATGGAATTCGGTGCGGGCATCTTTTCGTACGTATTTTTACAACTGAAAAACGCAATGGTATACAAAAACCGTATCGTCACCTAACCTGAAAAAGTGTTCTCGCGTTTGGAGGTTAAGTCTGATACATTTAGTAAATCTGTGAATTTTAGTATCTACAAAAAAGTACTATTTTTTTGTACAAACAAATGATAAAGTGCGACGGGGGAATGTAAATACGATCTGATCGATTCGTTTAATGATAACAAATTAATTGTTCCTTAAACAATACGAAATTCTGACGATAATTGACGCGACAATTACGGGAATCGCGAACGGTATCGCGACCCAGGCTTTGCCCCTACTCTGCCAATAGAGTCCGTATTAGTTAGTGCCATCTGTGGGTGCGTTCGGGAATCTTATCGTCAGGTAGAGTAAGGTTAACACTGCAGGCGAGCACGTGCAGTACTTAGGGCTGCACTTTTAAAATTAACGTATCAACATGAGTTAGATGTTGAACACGTTCAAGTGAGTTAAGGCCGTATTAAAAACGGAATAGATAAATTAAAGTCATTTTTAAAAATGAAAACACCACACAACTGATTTCTTTATTTAGATTCACAGCTGCCGAGTGCTAGATCCACACTGCAGCGCTATCTGTCCGATAATTCAGAAACCAAAATTGCAACACTTAGTGCTGCTACACATCCGCTAGAGGGTTAAACATGGTCGAATTGAATTTATATTACTCAGAGGAGCTACAAAGCAATTTAGAACGCGTACATAGTAGGGTAAATAAATCAACGATAGCGCAACGAGAGACTTTGTGTATTTATATATATACAGGATCTCCCACAGACTATCTTCCGCAATTTTTGTGAGAACATAATCTTTGTGAGAATGTAACTGTTATATAATATATGCATTTGCATTTATATTGTTAAGGAAATTATCATTGAGGTTATGTTATAGTTGTTATATTTATTTCATTAGTTTGTTTGTGCAAAAATCATTTGTTTGTACAAAAAAATAGTACTTTTTTGTTATATTTATTTTAAAAGGTAGGCCAATCATGGATTTGTTCTCTTAGCGTAAATTTGTGAAAAGTGAAAATTCTAATCTTGAAAATATATAGAAATACTTATTTTTAACGAGTTTACATTCGAGGGGAAGATTCATGATCATCATCGAATAGTGAAAGAAATTATTTACTTTTTCACTATTCACAATATTTCGTGATAGGAAAAAATCACATGATTGATGAGTAAGATCGAGTTCATGTGAAAATGATTAATGTTTAGAATTATTATTTGTATTGAATGGAGAAATTGTTTTCAGATAGAACTAATATTTCCAAGAGAAAATACACATATTCAAGCCGTTGAATTATATTTTCTACCTACATACTGAAAAGAAAATTTCTAAATTAAAATTAAATTAAAATTAATGAAATACGAGTGAAGATAATCTTATTATTGAAGAAAAATGAAAGAAACTGCTTATCGCTGGTTAGTCAATAGAATAATATCTCGTACAATTAAATCTACGTGTTCTGAGAATATAAGGATACCCTCAGGACATCTCTTGGAAGTGTTTGCTGATGACATTTTTAGAAGATTCAATTATTTCATGCGAATTTGCATGACTGTTAATATTTAAACAATAACCTGCAAAGCATTATTGTGATACAATTTGATTATTATTTCATTGTGATAAATATGAATCGATATTCCGCGCAAGGCGCTTCGAGTATATCGATACAGAATGTATCGATACAGGTCGATAACGATGTCACTGTTAATCGATATTACCGTTTCGAGAGATACAATGAGAGATAGTAATGACGGCTTGGCCTTTAAACGCGGGCAATCGTTCCATTTCTCTCCACAATTTCGGCTTGTAAAAGATGCGATTCACGCTCGAATTATTATCGTCGGGAGTGTCCAAAGCAAGAGTCATCCGTCTGCTACGCCAAGGTATCTCCAAACAGTCACTGGAAGTCTTATATCTTGCGAGTCGGACTATCGGCGACTACAAAGAGAGGTATCGCGCATTTGTTGTACTTTGACGCTGTAGTTTAATGCTCCTTAGATCATCGCATGTTACATTTGCAAATTGCTGAAGCTTAGAAAACAGTCCTAGGAAAAATTCACACCTTGACAGAAAAGCAGAAAATAGGAAGACAGAGGCCAATCAGAACTCGCGCTGATAGAAAAGCAGAAACTGTCGATTATTATCTGATCAGCGCGAGTTCTGACTGATATTTCTGCTTTTCTGCCAAGATATAAATTCTTCCTCACGCTCTCGAGACATCGCCGGAAGCGCCGAAAGTTTCGCGCGTCATCATGACAAAGTGCCGCCAAAAGTGAGTATCTCGAGGAAACGGGTCGTCGGGAGTGCCGAGTGAAGTTGCGCGAATTGCCACGTTCGAGAATCGCAATCGTTGCAGTATGGCGGTCAGTTATAGGACGGATCGCGGCGCGATAGCGCGGAGTCGTAAAGTCTTCCTGTATTTACGCGTCTCAGCTCATTAAGAGAGAGTCTCGCGCGCGGACGATCGTCGTACGGGAATGCCGAAGGTGTTTCGCGCGTCTGTACCGGCGGAACTTCGTGAACACTCGTCGAAAGTTGGACATCTCGCGAAACGGACCGTTGAGTACAACCAAGTTCTGCGCATTTGTCGTGTTATGGTAGGTCGAAGTTCGTGTCTTCAGACCGCTGCGCTCTGCTCCTTCAACCCGCTGAGGCAGACCTTGGCATGCGAATGATCAGAGGTCAAGAGTGCCGGGCGAAGAGTTGCAGCGCGTTACGACAGGGGTGACATCGCCCTCATTTTACGCCGCCGCCAACTCTGCGAATTAAAGAACGGTGAGTAACGGTCAAGTGATAAAGTAAAACGATGTAACGGTCAACTATGATAAGGTAAAAATTGCTAATTATTGACATCGCCCTTAGTCGGGCGACACACATCGACACTCTAGAAACACCTGATTTTTCTTATGGGCAGCATTGCAGTAAACTTCTTTTCTGCACTCTACAGAGAGAATATATCGTAGTTTTTTTTATTTTATATAAATTGTTCTCAATTTTACTACACAGAGAGAAAAAATATCAAAGGAATAAAAAATATTTATTTGGAGTATACTATAATAACATATTTATTTATATTAACGTAAAGTATTTTTCAAATAAAAAATCTATATTTTCTCAAAACTTTAAATTTTTATGAAAGCAATTGTTTATTCTATTTAAATAAAAGATTTAGATTTTTAAAATTAAATTTAAATTTAAGTAAACATGTTAACATCCAGTGAATAAAAATATTTTTATTCACTGGATGTTAACATGTTTACTTAAATTTAAATTTAAGTAAACATGTTAACATCCAGTGAATAAAAATATTTTTATTCACTGGATGTTAACATGTTTACTTAAATTTAAATTTAAGTAAACATGTTAACATCCAGTGAATAAAAATATTTTTATTTTTTAGATATTTTTTTAGATATCTCAGTGTAATAAAGCAGAGATAGCCTGCCAATAAAATTCATCTTGTAAAAATAAAAAATTTTTCTAGGAATAGCAAATTTGATATACTATATTTTTGAAATATAAATAGCACATTGAGGGAAAAGATATTTAAATAATAAGAAATATTTATTGAATGGATGATAATATATATTTACCCATATTAATATAAAATATATTTCTCAAATAAGAAAATATATTATATATATATATTTTTTTTTAATATCCCAGATTTTCATGAAAGCAATTGTTTATTATATTTAAATAAAAAATTTAGATTAAAGTATTTTATTAGTACCCAGAGAATAAATGTTTATTATTTCTTAGATATCTTTTCCCTTAGTGTAATAATGCAGAAATAGACTAGTAAAATGTATCTGCCAAGGAATGTAGTATTTTCGTTATGAATATAACAAAACTTTTAATAGCACATTTAAGTTTCTGAAATAAATATTGAGAGACAAGATATCTCAACACACAAAATATCAAAGTAATAAAAAATATTTAATCTACTAATATTATATAACATATTTACGTATACTAATATAAAATATTTCTTAAATAAGAAAATATACATCTAAAACCTCAGTTTTTCATGAAAGCAATTGTTTATTCTATTTTTCTATAAAAGAATTTAAATTTAAGTAAATATGTTTATTATTATTATCTATCGAATAAATATTATATAATTTTTAGATATTTTTGTCTTTCAATGCCAGGTGAAATACAAGAATGATAGGTTTCTGCAAAATGTCGACGCAGAATATTCCTCAGTTACAAAATTGTATAGTAATTTCTGTTATAAGATTCTCTCCAGATAGATTTGAAAAGTAGATCTTTTAATTAACTTCATGACTAAATTTATGAATAAATGCGTTGGTTCAAAGAAAACCGGCTTTTCCTAGAATGTCAGTGACTAGGGAAGATGTCAATAATTGGGTGTTTCGTTGAAAATAAAGTACCTATTGTGTGTGTCGACTCGTATGTTTCACTCGCGAATTCACATGAAATATAAAGTGACTCGCGAATTCACATGAAATATAAAGTGACTCGTGAATTCACATGAAATATAAATTGACTTAGAATATAAAGGAAAAAGTAAAAAATGTTGTTAGTATAGAACTAAACATCGAAAACAATACATGAAATACTAGAGGAATATTTTTTTACATGCAGATTTCAAGTGTCATCTGTCGACGCGTTATTCAATTCGCGGATACCGTTAAACGGTATCGCATCGCGCGTTCTCCGAATTGCGCGCGGAATTTGCGCGAGCAGCGACTCGACGTGGAATTAAAGAGGCTTGTCGTTAAATTGCATAATGTCGGTCGCGGATCTCTTACAAAACCGCGAAATAATGACTAGCGTCGCGTACTTTGCCAATATACCCGGTGACTCCGCTCGTCGCGGAGGAAAATTGCGTGTCTCGATCTCGAAGGCCCGAATTAAGGCGGGGCCCGGGCCTGGACGAGACTTCAATTTCGCGCTCGATAGCTCTCACAAGACCCTACTCGATGTCGCGGTCGTCCGAAAGTGAATACGATATTTCGAACGAGCGGAATTCGGCTTGTCATGGATAGAACGAGGGAGATGCACGAGATGTCGATGACGTAAATCACGTAATAACACGTTTGTCGCGAGCTATCGTACTTCTACCGCATTACCTTTGAACGTGGGTTCGTCGGCCGCTTCGTCTTCTCGGCAAAAATGCCGTAGCACTTTGTATAAAGTCTTTAAATAATTCAATTTTAAATTAACCACATTGAATTAATTTATGTATACATTGACAAAAAAATATTTGAAAGTTTATTCGTATATAAAGTTTATTCATAGAAATAAAAGAAATTGCCCATTTTTGCCCCACAAACGGATTTGATATATATCCTTTGAAGATATATATCCGTTGAAGGATATGAGCTCCTGATTCCAAAAAGCTATTTTTTATTTAAATTTAAACAGCGTAATCAAAGTTAAAGAGCACTAAAGTAATATATATTGAATTGGCGTATTTGACGTTGCAAATGACAGAAATCGGTTTAATTAATTAATATGATAAAAATAGAATGCAAACGAGAGCAAAGATGTTTCAACTTTAAAAATAATGAAATGAGCGCGTGAAAAACGAAATAAATGAAAAAATGTAATCACATATGGCGATCTTTTTATACAACAGAGTTGAGTGATATTAAAATATTTTTAGACAAAAGTTATAGTCTGGAGTCTAAAAATAAAAATATATGACCCTAATTCTAATATGAGTTTTTTGGAGGTCAAATGAAAATATATTCATCAGGTATATATCCAACAAATAAATTGTCAATTATTTCTTTCTCAGAGAATGCAGTTATATCATAGTTAACTGTAAATTAATTAAATAATTTAAATAAATAATTTAAAGTCGAACAATATATTAGAGAGTAACGCGAATTTTCCAATAAATTTTTAAGGAACGTATAACGATTAAAACTGGTAAAACTGGTCAAAATATTCGTCTTGACATTGTTTTCAGGAAATCATTTCTCCTTATAAAAAGCTATGTGTGTCAAGGCCGGCAGCATTATAAAACACTGCCGGTGCTATTATTACGAGACGCAGAACGAATGTAAAGAAAATTGCGGTTTGCTCTCTCTCTCTCTCTCTTTCTCTCTCTCTCTCTCTCTCTCGGATAAGTGATGTATTGATAAATAAGACTTGAGAATTGCCTTTAATCCTCGTCATCGGGAGACGGCCTCTTTCTCTTTCGTCGAGTCGTTCAAACGATTCGCGCGAATCTCATTGCCGATGGGTGTTGTAAAATTAACGAGGTGACCTCAAGCCACTTTCGACTCGCACCGCAGCATCCGTGTGCGCTTGTCAGTGAATCGTCGTCATCGTCGTCGTTGTTGTCGTCGTCGTTGTCGTCGTCGTCGTCGTCATCTGTCGCAACGATCGGTACACGTGCACCGCATCTCGTTCCGTTGCTCGTACGGGCAAACGGATCAACGATTGACGAAACCAATTTAGATCCACGACTCGTCTCTTTGTATGGCCTATAATGGCGCGTGTTATGTGCTCGTTGCGCCTCGCATGGTGATTGCTTTACCGGACCACTTAGATGGAAATATTTCACGGCGATTGCAACGCTACGCCGTCGATCGACTTTTCAAACGGCGACGAGCGCGGGACGCATATTAATTCTATCGTGCTGTAAGATCCAATTTTATCCCCGTCGTATTCATTCGCGGAGATCGGTAGATGACCCGCGATTGCGCGATTCCAATTTCAACGACGACTCCCCGACGTCAAACTTGGAATCGATGAAAATTGCGCCGCGATTGATCCCGTTTTCGCGGGGCGAATTAGCGCGCGTGGCCTCTTAAGTTACATCCGCGTTAGTTTCCGCGGATAATGAGCGCGGAAATAACTCGCATAGCAATTTCTAAATATAAGACCGTGCAATCGATTGCGTGGACGCAATCGGTCTTGCGCGACAGTCGTACATTATGTCGTACGTGCTCAATGACGAAAACGCAAAGCGGATACGCTTTAACTCTCATGGATATTAATGACGAGCATTCCGCGACCCTGAGAGTCTTCGTAGGATTGACATCCGACGGATGTCATGTGCATAAAAGAGTAGCCAAAAGTCGTCCTTACGATGCAACGCCGATTAAATTATTCGCTGAGCCGCGGTGCGTTCCACGCGCCGAATATCAATGTCACGTCGCGCGCGACAAATCACGTCTATTTGCATCTTCGCTCCGCTGCCAAGACGCAAAGATGTTACCGCGATATATCGGTCGTCCAATAAATCCAGCATACCGCGAATGGGAAAAGTGACTTAATCATATTCTAATGATAACGACAACTTTGTAGAATTATATGAATTATAGAAACGACAAAAATGCGCGTGCACCCACGGGACGCTAAGCAATATAAAATCAAATTTAAGGATTGCCCATATAATCTCTGCAAAAAGTAACTGAAAATTTATTAATACGTTAAGGGGCCAGACCAATGCAACGCTCTGAAAAAAACATATTTTTTTGGGAATTAATTTTGCAAAACCGAATGTTTTAAAACATTGTATATTAATTAAGTAATTATTAAACTTTATTTTACTATTTTTGTTATTAAAAAAAAACTATTAATAAATACGCAGTATATTGCCGAATTCACGTCTGCAAAAAATATCGCTGTAATCGACAGAAAAAATAGCACCCGTTATAGTAGCCTTCGAACAAGAGAAATTAAAAAAAATTAAAAAAATTTTAAATAATATGTTTGTAGTTGAAGGATACACCTAAATCTTAAGCTGCGAAACAAATATTTTAGAAATAATAGCTATTTAAAAATTGAATATCCAAATTTCGCATCTTATTATTTTGTACTATTAAAAAAAAGCATTTGATTTAATATTTTTCTGAAACTTTTAAATTCATTCCTCAAAAAATTTTAATTATCATTTTAGTACTCCTAGAATGATCTCGTAAAAATCTTTAAAGTGACCATTTAAAGACACTGAATATATGGGGCAATGGATAAAATTAAAAATTTCTAGAACTCTGACGAGTTTGCAAACGTAATTTTCAGTCTCAGCACTTATTGAAACATTCTTTATCGATTGGTACAATTTATTTATTTGGCTCCGGACAAGAGATAATGATTTCTTATTACACTTTAAAATGGAAAAATTTGTTGATCCAGATTCCAAATCGATGTCAAATTATTTGGGATTACTTTTAGATGCAATAAAAATTAATCTCAAATTTTCCAAAATTTTTCATCACATTTGGGGTACGAATAATACATTCTTAAGCCGAATATCTAGCGACAGAAATGGGGATAGAATTCTGACATAAAATGTGTGATGTTAAAATTAATTTACATATTGATGTAATACCTTTATTGTTATCGATACTTCGAATTTTCAAGTCTGAAATAAAGGGATAAAAGTCGCGAAGCTCGAAGAATGTTCATACATATTAATGAATGGAGAATAATAATTCAGCCGGGAATTCCTACCGGTGTATGTTTCCTACAAACATTTATCCTAGTCAATATTTGCGAACATACGAGAGGAATCGTGCGCACTTAAAAACGCGGATGACAAGATAATTAAAGATGTCTCTTCGAGTATTAGGTACACGATTCAGCTCAGCTCTTATTCATCGTACACTCTTTCGCCGTCGCGCGAGAACCTCATGAATCACGAGACGATACGGGCGGTCCTTACTTCCTCATTATTAATCTTGGGTAAGCTAATCCTTCGCGAGGATTCTCATGGCGAGAATGAACAAATCGCGGGTAGAAATAAAATCGTCATCCCTCGCATCAAAGGCGTATTAATCCCGAATTGGCTAATCCCGTATCGCGACGGCTAAGTCCGTGAAAGTCGGGAAGTCGCGATCGTCAGAGCGGAAACGATACTCCTTCACGGAGGACGCGGCGCGATCGCAAGAGATCCTTCATATACCGGAACTCGACGGAATTTCTACGGTCGTGGGGCCGAAGTTGTCGTTTCCGTCTCGGTAACAGCGATTCGAAAGTTGAGAAAACGCGCGATTTAGAATGCCAGTAGATAGTAGTCTCATTCCGTCGGTCGAAACTTTTATTGGATTTTAGTAAACTGAGTTGTCTTACTTTTAAAGACAAATCCTTCATATTGAATCATTGGATACTGGAGATCAACGGATCATAAGATACAGACAGGATTGGAAATCTTGCGTATAAATGGTAAAATTTTCCGGTATAATACACCAATACGTAACGGCAGCTTATTAAACTAATAATTACAAAAGTCTCTCCTAGGATCCACCACTTAATAGTAGAAATATTAAGAGGGATCGATACAGGCTATAATATTACTTTCTCCTTTACTTTTAAAAATTATTCTCATTTTGCGTCGGCTACTGAAAGAGTTACTGTAATCTCCCCAAAATTATTTATATACAACATTAAGTTGAGTCAATTGAGCATTAATATCCACTTAAATCCGTAATCTCGCCAGTTACCGATGTTTTTCCATGCACCGTGATGTTCCAAATTCTCTAAAAAGCATAAAGTAATACGACCAAGATTAACTTTTCTCAAGCACGTTTTCTCTCTCAATCGCTGCATGGAAAGCAGGCCCTTCCGTCTGAGATCTCCGATTTATCGAAGGGTTCGCCAACGCGTCGTGAAAGCGCGAGTGTACGCGCAAAGGTCATTGAGGCCGGTTCGCGATTCGCGTCACGACTTGTCCTCGATCGGTATGCAAGCACTAAGTATCTCGCGCCGAGAGCTGCCTTCGACATTGAGGCGGCTCAACGCCTCGAAAGCGAATCTCAAAGGTCGTCAGACGGAGTCTGCTCCCCGCAGTGTTCTCACTCTGCACGAACCCGATATTTATTATATGCTTCATGAACCCTAATAAAATCATTAATAATAGCCGCTGCTAACTTCGTTTCTTGATCATTTGCGCGCGGGAGAACCGAGAATAATTTATTTAGTGAGATTTGTATGGAGTATCCAAGACACCTAAGGATTTGGCTTCAGTGAGTTCTAGACTTTATAGACATTTTTTAATGAAATCTTGGCTCCTTAGTTTGACTCTAGAATCCTTAAATATTAAGAAAGTTACGTGAATCCTAAACATGGGAAAATTTTACTCAGTGCATCTTTTTTTGCTCATAACTCCCGGGAAAATAATCGAAAAAGTGCGGCCAAATTACGTTCTTCTTCAATTCTTTTCGAACAAAAATTTTAACTCCATTTTAATTAAGTTTTCTGACGCGTCAAAAACCTTAATTTAAATGCAAAAAGCTATTACAGATATGTGAATGCTAAGATGAACAGAACTATCGTTCCAGAGAAAATAGTTCATCTAAAATGTTATGTGCACTAGACGGCATCACTGATTTAAACAAAATAAAAAGTAAAATTAATGCAAAAATAAATATTTTTAACAAGCTCAACGACAGTTTTAGGCAGATTCTCTGACGGTGGCATCGACCTAAGCAGATCATAAACTCTCTTCTGCTCTCAATTTGTATTTGACATACGCAATAATTGCTCGAGCTCACCCAACAAACAGTAAAAATCCGAGACAAAATCCCGAGAAATGTTAAGTAAATAAGATGATATAAGAGTGCGAGAGTAAGAGTAACTACTGAGAAAAGTGGTTAAGTAACAAGTAAAAGCAATGAGGAGTAATACAGGCAGAAATGAAACTACAAAAAAATTACATGAAAACATGCTCGACAAGTTAGCTCCATCTAGACACTTATGCGTAATATGCGTAATAGCAGCACGTTAAATTTTTAATTCAAAGTCCAGTTTTTAAGTCCAAATGAATCCATAACTTATGTTCGGAAAGAATTAAGCATGCTTATAAGCACTTTGTTGCATTCCTTGATATTTTATTTCTTTCTTATCAAAGTAGAAATCATCGACGAATATGATTCTATCAACATTTTTGCAATTCACTCTGAAGCTGAAAAAAACTATAATAAACACGTATTTTTAAGAATGCTAATGTTTGAAAAGTTTGATAAATTTTACTTATGTTTAGGATTCTAAGTGTGATTCTAGATGTTTAGGATTCTATGATTCTAGGATTCTTGATTCTCTGTGTTATTTAGAATTCTAGGAAATTTAGCGAGCATCCTCATGTGAAAATGTGTAGTCTCAGTCTTAATCGCAACTCCACAGACTACCGTGTTATTTATGTCTTCCTGTAATCGACATTGACCATGATAAGAATAACTATGAATGTTGATTCACTCTAATATACCAGAGCTAATTTGTCTGTAATCCGTGTCGTAGCACTTGATTGCGTCCTACAAAATTGACAGTCGCTGTTCTATTATCGCTGATCTATAACTGAAACGTGAATTATGTAACTAGAGACCGCTGTATTGGGATTAAAGTAAGTCGTGATCGTGTTTATCAACAAAGACCGGTTCGGCTGCGTATATTTTGTAACAGGTTAAATCTTTCAATTCCAACGGTAAGGAGAATATCGGAAAACCGCGATTTTTTGCCTACGAGTGGAATCTAAAATTCGGGTTTTATATGATCGAGCACATCTTAAATAGTACTAAAAAAAATAGTCACATGGAAGCTGGAAGCTCGAGGAAATGGGGTTAAACACGCAAATTCGTGTAGTAGGATGATATATGCGACCGTTGTATAGTATTTCAGTTATGCCAGACATCAAGAAACAATACTTTTGCCTGCTAACTATTTGAATAATTATTTTACTAATACTACTAATAATTCGACGCGTTACCGGAAAGTCTCTTGTTCTGTTAATGTGTTAAACGATATTTTTTAAATTTTATTTAAGGTGTACTCGGCTATACAGAACCCGGATTTTAGGTTTCACTCGCAGGCAAAAAATCTCGTTTTTCCGACATCTTCCTTCCTGCAGTCGCGCTCGCGTTCGCCGTTAACGTCTATGTGCGCTGCAATCGACCGGGCGGAAGAACCCTCCCGTTATTTCTGCCGAAAAAAACGCGGAACTCGAGCGAACCTCTCACACATCGACAATAGATCCTTTCTACGCTTGAAATTCAGTCTGCAACGCCTTTCGTACGAAGTCAACGCCGGCCACCGCCGCGTTCCACGCTGTCGTGAGAGCAACGGACGATAAGATTGCTATTGTGGGACTCAAAATAGTTGGCGCGTGTCCAACGCAGGCGCCTGCTTTTCGCCCTGGCACTCTGCGCACTTACCTTTCTTTTTTTCCCCTCGTGCGACTCTCTAACCGCACCTTACAGCGGAAATTTAACTCTAGGCATGACACTGTCGCGAGAGATTTACTACTTTGACAATTTCACTCGCCACGAGCGAGTCGAGTGTTACTTAACGTGCAAGGGAAGCATGGATAATGATAATGTACGTGCAATAGAAATAGAGCCTTTAGTCATCGCAAGTCGATTAACTGTACGGAGGTGTGTGTATTAGTTGACTCGCGGTAAAACATCTTATATATATCGCGAAGAAGGTTCAACGACACGGTTACACTATATCGCAGGCTGTGAGGTGTACAGTCGAATTGAAAAATAAAAATAAGATAAAGATGTTTTGCAACATTAAGAAATGAATCCAATAAATGCACAATTAAATTATAATAAAAAGGAGGTCTAACTCAAAATTAATAATTGAGACTCAGGGTCGGTTGGACGTGGAAGGTAGATTCACTGTGTGCGTTGCACTCGGAAAAAAATGTGATACTAGCCGCTACGTTGAGAGAAAAAGATTCGCTAACTTAACGAAATATCAGTACCCGCAACAAATGATTCGTTGATGGGAGAGCAAATGACGACCTTGTAGCGGGAACGAATGATTTATTACTTTCAATTTGCCAGTCTAAGCAATACTTCTGTAGGAAAGATCGGAGTTAGATGCTCTATATTTTAGAATTTCGAAGTTACAACTAAAATCAGGCAATTAATTGTTGTGATTGACTATATAAACATGATAGAGACCTTTTTCTATGTATTAATGCCCGTCACGATCCTGTTAATATTTTGTTTAGTAGTAACCAAAATATAAACATGCAGCATAGCTATTTTGCTCTGGTACCGGGTTTAGTTGGCCAGTAACTCAGAGTAAAAAAGGTCACGTATAAAATATGTATCCTGACTAGTAGTTCCAGAGTCGCCGCGAGTGGTCTCTACAGCTTTCCTGTCGGTCTTTAATTATGGACTAACTTTACTTCGTCCGCCCATATGCTCTATTTCAATCATTTTATGGGTGAAAATGCATTGCATTTAATACCAGAAACAGTATATCATGCACTTGCAAGAAATTTTATTCTAGCTAGTAACACATTGCTTAATTTTACTCGATCACGATGAAGATTAATAAGAGATTAATATTAATAGAAAATCTCGAGAAACTCGAAAATTTACTTTATTATTACCAACTCAGTTTTTTTCTATTTCTTAATTGTAATATTATTCCGATTTTAATTAAACTCAGAGAAAAATATTTAAGTTCTGAAAAGATCATTTCCTGATTTTGCACTCCATATTCCTCTCAAGACAAATACTAAAAAGAAACATATGAGCAACATACCTCTGGGGCCATATAGTTTCCTTTAATGGAAACATAACTAACCTAACGTAAATATACGAGAATAAATATGATTTGTATCTCAGGCAAGATATGTTTGTTAAAATGACAAGTGGTGACAAGTGATTCGGTAACTGCTCAATTTGTTTTTTTGACGATCATCAAACAGCAAACGTGCTTTTATCCTGATAACAGAGGGATCTTTCTCAATGTATACGTATTTAGAATATAAGATTATAATATATAAATTTAGTATGTAGAATTATATAATATATATAGTTGAATAAACTATTCCTGTAGAGTTATGCAACTAAAACTTTAGCTGACAATAACTATATAAAAAGTAGTTTACTAAAAACTGTATACATTATTATTTTACATAGAAAACTCGAATAGTTGCCACCTGTATAACTGCTATCACTATACTTTTTTCTCCGTAGTGTGCAAAAGTCTGGAAAAGTGCTCGGCGTTGACAAACTCTGTCACACACAATTATCCTTCCTAATTTAAAATCCTTCGCACTAACATTTAGAGCGCTCGGCTCTTATTTTTCTCAGAATTAACGATATATATCCGATGCAAGCGCTCCGATCAATCGGTGGGATTTCACGAAGAGAAGAGAACGATGCGAGGCACTTACACCTGCACTCGAATACTTCACGCGCGACGAGTGTATTGAATACCTGCGTAACCAGGTACTGAGGATAAGTCACCTTTTCCATTAGCGTGTGCAAATTTCTGGAGGAACGAGACGCGAGCAAAAAGCGGACTTAATCGTTAGCGTGACAGTCGCGACGGGCGATCGAAGTTCCCGGCAGCCTAATGGCGGGTCTTATCGGCCGGTTCATTTCGCCCCTGCCTGTCCTGTCTCGCACCTGAAACGCAGGCAACCTTCCAGAACTGTGTAATTTGCCGGCGCGTGTAATAGATGAACTAGCGTGCGGATTTCTCGCTCAGTGCTCGGTTACGTCACGAAGGTCAGTCTCCGGCGGACGATCGTTAACGTTAGCGTTCCTGCCTGGTGGAAATGCTTCTCCCTCGTGCACCTTCGCGGACGTTCGCCACCTCACAAGGGAGTGCGTGCAGTCCCGATGCGACCTTGACGGGCCATTGCCCCGAGATCTTCGCGGAGACAGTCGTTATGCATCTTTCTCTCTTTCTCGTTTCCTTCTCCGAGAGTCCCTCCGCGTCACACGCAGGTTTAAAAATATATTGCGCTTCGCGTGAGAGTGATGCAGGAAGACGCGTGTATTCATTTCTTCCGGACGAAACTCGCCCGCAAAACGCCGGGATGCAGCCTCCATTAGCTCTAGGAACGCGACTCACCATCAATAATGAGATAATCTTAATAATAGCGAATATATGTGTACATTAGATCAGGCTCGATGGCGAAGTATTTCGCGCGAAAGGAACAAGAAAAACGGCGGAAGTTATTCGTGATTCAACGCGATGTACAGTAACGTTATGCAGTAATGGGGTCAAGTTGGTAACTCAAGCGGAAAAGATCGCGACGAGCTACAAACCGCGCGGATCGAGTAGCTTTCGGCTCGATTTGCATGCCTTACGTAAGAACGGCGGGTATTATCTCGTGCCTCTCACACCGGCGACGACGCCCATCGGCGATGACGTCTCCAGCGAGGAAGTTACATGTTAGACATGTACGTGTAGTAGCATCGCTTTCTCCGAGAGAGGAGACCTCCTCTTCGCTTCGAACGCGTGTGAAAGCAAGCCCTTACAGAGTCGCGATCGTTACCATCGCGATCGTCTAACGCTATCGCGTTATCGTCGATTCTGTGCTAACGTGTAACTTGAGGTTCCCGAGACGTAACGCGCGGCACATCCGATAATTACCTAACAATTTCAAGCGACGTGTTCTCGCGCATCTCCTCGAAACACATAGGCGAACGTAGTTCACTCAAATGTAACTATGTTATTTACAAGGAATTGTAAAGGTCTTTTTAGTTCAGTTTGATCTAACGTGCAAACAAGTGCACAATCCAGATAGCACAGAGAATTAAAAAAGAATTCACTCGTACGTCACTAATTCTGAGTTCATTTTTAGATGCAAAAAGAATTTTTTTCACTGAACTGAACTCTGAAGAATTCTCTTTGCATCTAAAAATGAACATAAAATTGCTGACATACGACTAAATTCTTTTAGAATTCCTTTTGAATTCTCTGTGCTATCTGGGAACTGAAATCGTACTTACCGTCATCTACAATCTTCATTAATTAATAAATTTAAATTATACGTGATTGGTTGCAAAATAATAGAAAACTTTTGAGTTTAGTTTAATTTGAATGTGCAAGTACACAATGGAAATTGTACTTATCGTCGAGCGTTTCGTATTTGAGATTCGCGTGGCTCGCAATCATGGCTCGAACGCTCAGAAATTCGGCGGATTTTGTCGCTTTTAATGGAAGGAGTTCGAGAAATTTCACGCGATAACGCAACGATGTCATAAGAGAGTTAAATTAAATAAGCTGGGTGACAGGGCGATTTATCAGACGTTATACAGTGTGACAGATAGGATGAAAAAAACGACAATATTCGCGCGCGCGCATGTACAAATAAATTAGATAAAAAAATTGAACACAAAATTCCTTTACCATCCTGCATAACCATATAGAATTTTGAGTTATTAATTAAAAAAGATTACAGAGTGTGATAGAAAGTACGGTTTCCGTCGTGTGCTTGCTCATGTAAAATTATAAATCGTGTAAAATTAAAGTAAAAAATTTCTTGCCACGTAGACTTTTGAATTATTAACAATCGCGCGTGTTTATCCATCGATCTTCTTTGATTAAAAAATTTCTGATTATTTGTAAAATTATAGAGGACTTTTTAGTTCAGCTTGATTTAATGTTCACACAACGAATATTGTACTTATCGTCACACCCTGCAATCTCCATTAGTTAATAACTAAAAAATCTACGTGGTTATTTACAAAATAGTAGAGTACTTTTTCGTTTAATTTGATTTAATATACAAGTACACAACGGAAATCATACACCCTGCAATCTTCATTAGTTAATAATTAAAAAATCTATGTGATTATTTACAAAATGGTACTTTTTCGTTCAATTTGATCTGATATATAAGCGCATAATAAGAATCATACTTACCGTCACACACTACAATTTCCATTAATTAATAACTCAAAATTTTACATAGTTGATGGCAAAATGATAAACAACTTTTGTGCTCAGCTTGACCTAATCTACTTACATTGTCGTATTTTGCGTCAGATAGCCAGTATAAAAGCTTTGTACGTATGTATGAATGCATGTACATCTGTTCGTTGCGCGTTTGCTGTCTATTGCGCAAGTTGTCTCCAGGAGAAGCTCTGGAGTCGACAAAGATCAATTAAGCAACTCACCTTTTCGAGAAAAGAGGTATAGAAGGTGTGACGCACGTAAGAAACGGGGAGAAAGCGCCGCACAATTCAGACCGATGATTTGAAAACATTAAGTGTGATCTAATCGTGTAGGAACATTGTACTACACGATAAAAATGAAAGAAAGGGAACGTTATGTCTCCAAATTATCGGTTTGAATGTTCTTTATGGCGGTTGTTTGCGAATTATCGCGAGAGCGCGTAAAAATGCTCTTCAACGCGACAGAACGAGCGCGCGCCTTCGTACGTGTCGATTAACGCGTGCGACTCGCAAATCTGTTTCACCTTGTGTTCCAACAAACGCTCGGCCTAATTGTTAGCACGCATGTTTAGCACTTTGCGCAATTTCCAACACCGACACTTTTGGTGTCTGCTCGCGCGAGAGAAATAAAAAGGACGAAAAAAAAAGAGAGACTTGTACCGCGCCTTAAGTGGCGCGGGATTTATCCACATGGCGCGTGATTCGCGTAAGTAATAGAAATTAACGCGCGTCTCTCCGTCCTAGACATCGTTCGCGCTTTTTTTTTCGGTCACCGCGGCCGCTATGAGCGCATCGTCGCAATCGCATCACCGTAACGAACGCAAATAGAATACCTAAGCGTATTTTCATCTCTAACGCAAATTAACTCGACCCACATCGAAATTTTTCTCATACATTAAGAGGGAAGCCTGCGAGTTTCATCGAATTTGAAGACGCAATAAAAAATATATAATATTATACAGATGTTATTTTTCTCTTATGGAGATATTGCAAATTCGATTTGCAGAATGCCGTTTTCTTCATATTACTTTACTATCCTTCGATGAACTTAATATGTTTTGATTCTGAATAACATTTAACAAAAGATTATATTTAACACGGCTATTGTTTATTAAAATGTCAATAATAGATAAAAATTTATTATTATTCAAAGATTTTTGTCCGAGACAATTTATTAATGTGCTTGATAAATTTTATATAATATATATAATCCTGATTTTAATAATAATCCTTTCAAGAATTCTATAACTATGATGGTCATATGGCAGTGGAAATTTCGATAGGACTTGAAGATTCAAGGAATGAAAAAGAAAGGAAAAAAAAATGAAAAAAGGGAAAGGAAAGCAGTTGCAAATGCATGCATAGTAGCAATGTATTCAATAATGCATCAAAAAATAGAAACTTAAGTTTATGTTTGATACAACAATAATTGTCCTTTAACCTTCCATTACTCTCGTTCGGCTGATGAACATTAATATTCTCGTATGAGCGAAACACGCCGCGCCTGTTATTAATTAAATTTAAATGAACATTTAATTATTACTGTGCATTAATATTCAGCTTTATAAAAGCGAGTAAATGTATTAAAACATTGAGTTATTATCGATCCATCAGAGTAAAGCTTAAATTTAATAACAGCACGAATCGCAATAACCTCATATGTTTATTCTCGCTAGAAGCGCGCGCTAACGCTTTTTTTCAACGTCTATTAACAAAAATTATACAAATAAAATTAAGGAAACGACCATATAAACATAATATAAAATATTGTAAATGAAAAGTGAGACAGTTTTAAAGCTGTGAATTATTACTAAATAATATGGTTTTATTTAACAAATTTTTTGATGATACGTACCACATAAAGTGGTAATAGTTACCAAGCCTTAGTAACAAATATGAAGCCTTGCTAAGGCTATTTGCTAATACTTACTAAATTATTTGGTTATATTCGCTTATATGTTAAGTTGAAACTATTTCATCGAAGCATTTGGTAACTATTATCTAGGCTGGTTGAATATTACCAAATCTTTTTTTAGTGTATATTTTCTAGATTCCAATTCGGGTATATACTGCGCGTGCTACTTTCCTGATAATTTTCACCGTCTCGAAGATCCGGAATACCTCGAAATATGAAAATATTTATTATTGTGATTACTCGACTACCGAACATGCGCACCATTGTTTGACGGGTAACAGCGGCTGGCACCTGATGGAGTATTGTTTTGCTCTTTCTTCACATTGTTTTGAAACTCTCGGGCGTCGCGTTCCTTTCCATAGCCGAGTTATTATATTTCGAGCCGAAACGAGCGACGTATACGGCGCGATGAGGAGTACGTGTATCGGTTTGTTAGCTATCATTCACGTCTACTTTTCTTATCATGTCTTCATCGACATCGCGTTAATTAACATGTATTACTCCGATCGAGTCGTATCTAAGCGAGTGTCAGTACCAGTGCCAGCGCTACGATTATCCGAAGTATTGGACCAAAAGGCCAAAATACTAGACATCAAGCGCCGAAACACGGAAAGTAATATATCATACATATTTCCAGATGTACCAAATAGTTTATTGTACGGAATATTTAACGAACTTGGCAAGAATAAAGAAATACCCGAATCGAAATTTATAATCTAATGTAACTCACGCAAGTGCTAATTTGTAAGATGAGTTCAATCTTATTTATCTTTATTTTAAGCTAATGCTTTTTTTATTCTTGTTGAGGTTCGTTATCATACGGAATTCAAATTGAAATTTCCATTGGCAAGTAGCTTAATTGAATACATAATGTTTTATCTTTGTCTTTATAGTTTCTTCTTTATCTCTTTTGAGAGCTTTATTTTTCAGTTATGAGAGTAAAAATCCAATGTTTTTTGCCCATTTACTCGTAACCTTTATTAAATTATTTAGTTTTGCTTGTCGCACTACTCTATCTGCACTTGAGTAAGTTACACAATTTTGATAGACTGCTTGTTAAAATATTAAAAATACAGATGAAATGCAAGTGGAGAATGCATCTCGAGATAACTGAATATTAAATAATTCCTAATATCTATCTTAAAAATATATATATTTATAACATAGGAATTGGAGCGTTTCTAGAAACTGTAGATCCTTCTTTAAGTCTCAATGTGTAGGAAACTACAGAGCGCTGTAAAGCCATTTGTAACATCAATGAAGGATAATGACCTTATAGTGTTGCATCTTGAAACTCTCCATTAATCCTTCAAGTTCGATGGAATTTGCGGAGTTAATGTAGAACCAACATTTCGAGCTGATTCGATGGAGGTTTCGTTCGCGATAACTCCTTGAGAAATGCAACGGCACGAAAGGACGCGTCTTTCTTAATTGTCCGTAAAGGTTCTTAATCTTCTTGAACTCACCACATGGTCTTTCAGACTGAAACAAATATTTATTTTTATTTACTATTTTTTTACTATTTTTATTTACTATTTTTTCTATATTTCTATTAACTTTACTTTACCAACTTTAACAAAAAGTTTAGACAATGGTTTATGTCAAAAACAAGCTCTTAACTTTATAATTTTGTTATATAAAAGTCGGCCTTACATATTACGGATAATTCTGTTTTTTTTTTAGAAAATAAGATAAGTTCAGGAAAGTATGTTAATTGTATAATAGTATATCATAAGTTATATATCGTTTCACATAAAACGGAATAATTTGACTCGTGAGCAATCCGTTAGAATTTTCGTTTGCTAACATATATTATACCTTTTCATGTATATTGTTGTTTCTTATAGACGTTGTTTGTGTTTTGCATTTTTCGTGACATGAGACGCTTCGGTGATGACAGACGAGTTTGTGTGAATGGGAGGGAAGTGAATATCGCGTGTTCTCGGAAGGACGTGATGTCCGATTGAATTTATGTAGAGTTCAGAGTCTACGAATAATCCAAACACAGCTTGGCAATATACTGTTTGCACAGTTTCAATTGGACTCGCGCATAAAATATGTTTAGAGAAATACAATTATATCGCGAATATCGCGTATCTCTCCACGGATACAGATGTTCTTGCTTTCGGCAAACAATAATTTCGGTCGTCAGTCAATTTATATTCGTACTTCAATAAATCGTACGATTTCGTAGTGAAACAACTTCCATACTCGAAGCTCGAGTGAGACTCGGTTGATTTGAATGTTCTATATTCTTAAAACTGCGCAATCAATCGATACTTTCCGACACGTCAGCACAAATAGCGGATATTAACGCGGATATCGATTAGTATAATATATAGATACTGAAAGAGAGAGAGCGAGAGAGCGAGAGAGCGAGAGAGAGAGAGAGAGGGAAAGAGATTTCTGTTCTTAATAGATATCGAATAGATCAGCCAATATTTGCACGCATGTACGCACGCACGTACAATGCATATACATAGGTAGCCGCGACCATCGCGTTGCACTTATCTCTAGAATAGAATGCACTTTATGCATTGCAGTGAGCCACGGTGAGTGAGGCAGCGGTGCGCGCGCGCGCGCGCGCGTGTATGTTCGCCGGGACGAGGCGTAGATTGCAGGAAGGCCTGCATCAGCATTAAAGCGCATTACAACGTCCTCGGCGCGCGTTGTCCTAATTCGGTCGTCGTTACGAGGAGGGCCGTCGTCTGCAGGACGTGCAATTGCATAACGGACCAGCGCGCACCGGTTGGAGTGATTACACGAACGGCCGCTCGTAGCCGCCGCCGATGCTTCTGGAGCAGAGGAGAAGTCCTTCGCGTTGACGTCTCGGTGAGTAACACTATTAATACAGTTCACTAGGTAGATTCTGCTAGATTCTAGGTAGTCGGTGCTGCGACAGAAACATAATGTATACCGCGCAAAGGGGCAGAGAGGGATAAGTGCACTAGAAGAAAAGTCTTGGAACAATTGACAGATGCATTTGGTTGGGCGTTTCGGTGCAATATTTGACATAATTAATATATAATAAAAAATAGATATATAAAATAAATATGTAAAATAAATATAAAAATAAATATATATAAAAAATAAATATAATTTAATATATATAATTCAAATATAAGTCAAATATGATAAAGTCAGCAACTGTGGTGGTAATTACAAAATGATTAGTAAAACATATTTATTTATTTTATTTGGTTGAACTCATTGACTGGTTTGGTAAATAATAGCAAATAGTTTGATGATAGTTACTAAATAACATGATTATTATCGAAATATTTAGTCAAACTATCTGTTAATTATTATCGAATTATTTACTAGACAATTTAATTTAATTCAATCAAATATGGAATTTGTTTTACCAGTTATTTTGTAATTATTATCAGAGACAATCGTGTAGTAACTGCACTTACGAGAAAATACTTGCAAACTTATTTGTAGGATATAAGATTATTTTACAAAAATAAACTTTATTTTACAAAAATAAATTTTGTATTCCACAAATAAATTTTCAAGTGTTTCTCTCATTGTTTCTTCAGTGTATTACTGTATTTGATAGTAATTAGCAAGTAATGCACTGAGACGCTCAATCAAATGTGTTCATAAACTATCAGATATTTTTCAGTAAACATTACGGAATCTGGAACACTCTCTGTATACAGGAATATATTTAAGGGAAGAGCAAATGATTAAACTTATGACAATTCAATAGTTAACTTTGAGTTGGAAGACGTCTCGAGTAAAGTCTGTTGCGTCTCTTACCGTTAAAACGACATTTACGGAAACTATAATTTCTTAACGTGAAAAACGATTATTTGACCGCGACGTTGTTAAAAATTATTATTAAGAACTTATTAAACGGCGGAGATAGAGGGTGAGAGGGGGAGAGAGAGAGAGAGAGAGAGAGAGAGAGAGAGAGAGAGAGAGAGAGAG
>NW_022639472.1:2043027-2057210 GCF_010583005.1 Odontomachus brunneus
GAGAGAGAGAGAGAGAGAGAGAGAGAGAGAGAGAAACAGGGAGCCGGCCTTTAATCTCCGTAGCGCGCACACGCTACGAACGCTGTCTCGACGCGTTAATAGCAAGGCGTTAATGAAACATATCGCGCGCAGCGGCAATCGCGTATTTATTGAACGGCCACGCGGATTTCTCGAGCGAGCGAACGACTCCTCCGGAGGAAAGCGTCGAAGGGGTCGAAGGACTCCGGCCGGGAGCGAAAAGCGCGGCGGCATTGGCCGACCTTGCGCGACTCCGCGAGACGAATCGCGGCGACTCGAACCCGGAGCTCGCCGCCGCTCCAGGGCGGCGCATTGCCCGCCGCGAATATGGTAGTCCGCCGATTCGCGGCGGCTCGTCGAGGCATTGACTTTCGATCGGTTTCTCTCCGCCGGAGCGAATTTTTGACGTGCGCACGCCCACAATCGAAGTCGCGTCGCGACCGACCGAAAGATATATATCGAGACTTCGTGGCGAGGGGAAAGTGCAGCGGTCGCGCGCCGCGAAAGAGAAAGGCCGCGGGAAAGGATACACACTCTAAGGATGGCGACGGGCACCCTCGGTCTCTTCTCGCTGTGCATCGGTGACCTTTCGCTGTTACGAAAGATTCAATACGCTCCGGCGAAGATGTCGGCGACCGCGTCCGAAAAACCGGTCCACATTCGGACGAGAATAGGCTACGCGCGATCCCGTCGCGTCTGACCGATCGGGAATTCGGAGAGGCAGACTTGTGAATCATAAAGATCTCGATTCGGGAGTCCTCTCATTTGAATGTATGAATATGTGCATCCGCGGCCGATGTTCGCGTCAGCGCTTCCGCGACAATCTGTCGTCGCTTTCATTCACTGATTGATACCTTTCCATCGAAGTGTGCGTTTATCGTGAAACACGACAAATAGATTTTAGATCGAAATGTACAATTGCGTATATGGGGATGCGCTGCCACCACATCAATTGTTTGATTTATTTATTAACGAAAACAAACTTCCACATACAGAGATAGAAAGCTTGTGGTAGAATATAAATACTGTTTTATTATTATTGCTTCGCACAATATCCATCGATTTTGATTTCTCAACTAATTTTGTTAACAACTTTTTGAAAATTGAATTTATCGAATTCAGTACGGGAATGAGTGCGACCAAGCACCCACCAGAATTGCGAGTAACTTTTTTAATTAATTATATCGTGTTTAATTGATAGTTAATATAAGCCAATTTAATTAAAAACCGTTTAATTGACAATTGATTTTAAGAAATTCAATTAGAAACCGTTTGATTGACGATTGGTTTCGGAGAGTTCCATTAAAGACCGTTCAATTGAGGATTGATATGAGCGAAAGGAATTAAAGATCGTTCATTTAATCGAACTTAATAAATTTAAGAAAGGTCGCTTATCTGACAATTAAAGTTAGTAAATTTAATTAAAGGATGTTGACGATTGATAGAACCAAATTTAATCGATTTAATCAAAGATTGCTTGGTGATGATTGATATGCTCAGTGTTGCTTTTAATGCAAGTCCTACTCAATCATCGGCATTTTCCACAATGTCACGACGCTTTAAGATTGAATATTATCCGCAAAATCAATTGACTAATCGAACGCTCTTCGTTTGAATCGATTGAATTTCATATCAATTAAACAACCTTTGATTAAATTTGCCAGGTTCAATCGTCAATTAAACGGCCTTTAATTAAATTAATTAACGATTTTGATTGCCTTTGCTTATATCGGTCGTCAATTGAACGGTCTTTAATTAAATTTGTTGAAATCAATCGTCGGTTAAACATTCCTCGGTTGATTTTGTTTGAATCAATCGTTAATTAATTGAATTGAAATATATTTGTCCAAATCAATTGTTAAATTGAGAAAAACTTAATTAATATTTTCACAACTTTGGCGCCTATATATTATACTCGGTATACTATCTTATAGCTAAAACTTTTCTATATCTCTGGAAAAAAAGTGTCAAAAAATATTGATTTTTAACAAAAGTTATTGCAGTTTAAAATTACCTAAGTTTATGACTCAAATCGGGCTGTGTGTACCAAAAAAAAGATTACACGTGGAGGATTAATTAACGATCGCTCGCGGCATTTCCGTTTCTTAAGCGCTACATCTTCTCTCGATCACGAAACTCTATTATTCGGTCACTTAATCTTCACAGCGTGACTGTTTTTGCGACGAACCTTTAATTAAATATGCTTTTATCAAACGTGCCTTCCGGGAACCGACGTTTCTTTCTCGTGGAATGTAGTAATAGGTAGCAAAAAAGAAAGGAAAGAAGAGAGAGAGAGAGAGAGAGAGAGAGAGAGAGAGAGAGAGAGAGAGTGAGAGAGAAACGGCGAAGAAGCACGACTTCTTTCGTAGATGGCAAAAGGATGTTCACTACCGGGCATTTAAGGAGCTAGATTAATGTAACGCTCTGAAAAAAAACGTATTTTTGGGAATTAATTTTGCGGAAATAGATCGACTGAATACTTTGAAACATTATACATTAATTAAGTAATTACTAAACTTTATATTAAAATTTTTGTTATTTAGAAAAATTTACCTAAATTTTACCTATGAATAAATATGTAGCATAAGTATGTAGCCGAATTTACGAGTGCAAAAAATATCGCTGTAATCGGCGCGAAAAATAGTGCCTTTTCTAGTGTGACTTAAAGATAAAAAACTAAAAAGTTTCTTAAATAATATTCTTGTAATTAGAAGGATGGACTCAAGAAATACCTTATTTAAATATCTTTTTTAATAGTGAAAAATAATAAAAAGATGCGAAATTTAGATGTTCAATTTTTAAACAGCTACTGTTTCTGCAATTTTCGTTCTACATCTTAAAATTTATCCTCCAAACTACAAGCATATTATTTAAAAAACTTTTTAGTTTTCTGATCTTTTCAGACATCACTAGAATCAATGTTATCTTTCCCGCCAATTGCAGCGATATTTTTTGCATTCATGACTTCGGGCAGATGCTGTATATTTATTTATACATGTTTTCTAAAAAAAAAAAATAGTTTCCTAATAAATTTTTCTAATAAAATAAAAATGTTTCTAATAAAAATAGTAATATAAAGTTTAATAGTTAATTAATATAAAATCATTTAAAAATTTTTCGGTTGACCCATTTATGCAAGATTTATTCCCAAAATACACTTTTTTAAGAGCGTTAAATTGATCTGATCCCTTAACTCTTTCGTTGCCTTAAAGCAATACGTTAAATCGATCCAAACGTCAAATTAATCGATATTTTTCGCCGCCACACTGTCAAACGTTATTGACAATTCTGTCACGATTATAGACGGGATTTTAATTTTATCACTTAGTTGTAGTAGTAAAAACTAATAAATTGTCGACACTCGTCGTCTCTCCACTTTGACTAGCCGCTCCATAAATAATCGCAATTTACTAATATTGCAATTTACTAATATTGCAATATTGCATTATAAAAGTGTGCTATACAAAATATTCTCGTGCATTATCACGATGTATGAAAAGTCAAAAATTATTATTACGCAGAATATAGTTTGCACTGAAAATAATGCAGCATATTAAAGAGTTGTTTCTCTGAAATAACATTTTGATTTCCCCAGAATAGTTTATTGGAAAATTATGTAAAAAAAAAACCAGATATCATCTTTACATTACCAGGAGCAATAACGAATAAAGACAAAATGTTCTTGCGAACAGAATTAATTCGTGGTTGAAAGGGATAAATATTCAGATGAGCTCAATGCATAAGCGGCGCGTTGTTTCCTCGCATTCATGACGAAGTAACGAATGAAGGAGCAGACGGTTATGTCACGAGATCACGAAGGTCGGTGCGATCTTTTTTCGGCTCGCCGCCATTTCGTCACTGGTACTGCTCCCATCGACAATGCGCACACATCGCCAATGCATGCATCATCGATGAACTGGTAATTAATCGTAACGGTAAACCGCCTTTGTCCGCGCATAACTTAGTCGCGTACGAGCGCTCCGCTGAAATGCCAACCGGTCTAATGATTAATCGCGCGGCATTCGCTACCAGTATTCTCTTTGACCTTTGCGTCGTGACAAACACGACGTAGACGCAAGGGAATCCCGAACGAAAGCATCGCCGTTCAACGCCTTACGGCCGATAACGCCGCGGAATAATTTCGCCGTGCGACGTCATCGCGTCGGTGCGATGATCGGCCCGCTAGGCGATGGCGGAGTGTGTTATTAGGAAAGTCTCGTCGGATTGTTTATTGTGCAACAGCAGTGACTGTCGCGGAGGATTCGCGTATCGAGATTTTGCCGGAGCAAAGCGCGATTATACGGAGAAGAGTGGAGAATCGCCGTTGCGACCTTTTCCTGAGGGCTATCTTCGCAAAAGCGGAATCCGCTGATATAATCTTCCATGAAGTTCTGTCTGGACGTAATTCCCGATCGGTCTCAATTAATTAACGGTCTCGACAGAATCCACGAACCTTTGGCCACATAAAGCGCAACGTTCGCGAAAATATTCGTACATTTTCAATTGTTCCGAGGAGCGGAACTTTCGGGAAGATTCATAAAAATTTCGCCGAGATAAATTTCATTTGCAATTAAATGGAGAAGAGCGAATAGCCGTTCCGTTGCGATATTTTAGTGACGAGTACCTTCATGAGAGAGAAGTTCTTTGATAATCCCTCATTGATTTTTGTCTGGACGTAACTCGATCAATTTCAATTAATTATCGATCAGTAATCCCGCCTGATCCCGACAGAAATCTAACAACCTCCGGCCAAAGGGCGATGTTCGCGAAAATATTCGTATACTTCCAATTATTTGCAATCCGCGACTTGTTGTCTCACGAAGCGGAATTGTCAAGAGAAGCCATATATTAAAATTTTGCAAAGGCCAACTCGTTTGCAATTAAACGGAGAAGAGCGAATCGTTCCGTTGCGATATTTTAGTGACGAGTATCTCCTTTGCGAGAGAGGAATCCGTCGATAATCTCCCGCGGAGCTCTGCGAGACATAATTCTCGATCAGTCTCAATTAATTAACTATCCATGATCTCACTTGATCCCGACAAAATGCAATAACCTCCAGTCGAAACGTTCGCGAAGATATTTGTACAATTTTAATTGTTCACAATTTGCGACTTATAGCTGTCCCATGAAGTGGAACTGTCAGTAGGATTTATATATTAACATTTTGCAAGCAAAAGTTATTTGCAGTTAAACGAAGAAAAGCGAATCGCCATTTCGTTGCGACCTTTGAGCGACGTGTATTTTCGCGAGAGAGAAATCCGTTGATAATCTCCCAGATAACCTCTGAAGATAAAAATCTATAGATTCCTGTTCGCGAACGTTATTTTCCAATTAATTATCGATCAATGATTTTACTTGATCTCGACAGAATACACCAAGCTCTAAGGATGTGCGATTTATGAAATTGTGTATTGCAATGCGATCTTTTTTAAAAATCGCAACGAATGCGATATATTGTATTACAATTTTATATCGCAAATATGATTTTCAATCGCGTGCGATTTTATATTGCAAATATTAATTTTAATCATAAGGGAACATTGGTAATCGTAATATTTAAATAAATGTTAAACATATTAAAAGTAAATAAATCAACTTTTTCATTGTACTGCATCAAAATATTTTTTCAAACGTCCACTATAGAAAAAGTTTTGTTGTGAAAGAATAGTAAAAAATGAAAACAAAATAAAATTAAATGATGTTATCTTAAAAACATCACATTTATTATGCTTTCTACGCGGAGCAAAATGGGAAACATTTTACAAAATCTGTTCTTTGGTAATTCTCTGAAACATAAAAATATAATATTTTAAAAGTTATCACTTATTGAGACATGCTATGTATAAAGATATGTTATTGCATGTTTAATTAATTATAATTATTTATTGACATTTTTCTCAAAACAATAAAATTATTTTTTTTTTACTAAAATATTAATGACAATCAATATATTAAGCGTAGCAATTTTTGGTAATCTTTTGAAATATAAATAAATAAAAATATATAAAAATCATATATAAAAAGAAATAATAAAACTTAACATTTTAAGGCTTTTATAATGACATAATTCTATTATGCCTCTAAATTTGGATTAGATAGTAAGGGAGACCGGGATTACTTGGCTGTGATAAATTGGCAAAATCGATCGTATCTACTGTCATTTAACAGATTTAAGAATCAAGCAAGCAGATACTTTAAAACCATCTTTGACATATTTAAAAATCCTACTTAGTTAATTTTGTAACTTGTTAGAAAATACTAGAAATAACCGATTTTGCCAATTTATTCCTTACCCAATTAGCCCCGGTTTCCCCTATAAAATATCACAGGTTGTCGTGCGATGCTTAATATCATAGATTTGCACAGATAGTTAACTAAAGTGACGAGCGATTTTGAATTGGCAGGCGTGATTTTGCGACAAGGATCCTATTGCGTATTTCATTGCGAATGAAAAAAAGAAAAAATCGCAGTGCTTGCGATACATCGCAAAATCGCGCATGCTTACCATGCTCCGGCCAGAGCGCGACGTTTTAGCGAAAACGTTCGCACACTTCCAATTGTTTGCAATCCACGGCCTGCTGATCCGCATGCCGCGGTGTGATCGCGCGTGATAAACTCCGGTCTGTCGATTTATCGTCGAGGAGTCGATGGGCGAGCATTCTCGCAGACCGCTTTTAAACAGCCGGCCGTTTTGCTTAACGACGCACGCAACGCGCCGATAATTCAGCGGACGGCCGCGAACGGCGACGACCGACGTACGCCCGGCAGCTATTAATTATGGCCCCAAGGCTCATAGCTGCGCGCAAGAATGGCGCTTTTAAATAATTTATTTTCGATGCGCGCTTACGGGCGATAAATAAGGGAAGAGCCGCGCCGCGCACGAAACCAGATTACGGCGGTGGTCGCGACCTATCGTTAACCGTCGGTGATTCACGACGTCAGAAGCGCAGAAAGGATAACGCTCTCCACGCACGCTGACAGTATCCTGTGAATTTATGGTTTATGCGCTTCGTGATAAGAACGTGCGCGCTCGGGTCGTGCACGCGTTAACGCGTTGCGTTTGCGCGACGCATGATTTCTGCAGCAGGTAGTAAAAGCTGCGGTTGCATCGCGCCGAGATGGCGACTTGATTATTCCAGCTAATAGGATTAAATTCGCGGTGAATAGTTAGTTGCGGGCACATTGTGTTTACATATTGGATAGGAAAATTCCGGTATATCGGAAAACTTAATAAGCGACAAACGTTTTTGTCTGTTATATCTGCGGGTCTCATTCGTTTCGTTGATTCGCTCTCGCGCAGTTTCATCCACTTTTTAACACCCGCAATCGTCTCAATCAACTAACATATGTATACTTTAAAGTAGCTTTAAGTATATTAAGGGCCATACTTGAAAGCTTTATCGACAAAATACTGATTTTTTCCTGCAAAGTTTACGTTGCATTAATTGCATAGGATTACAAATGCTCTTACATCATAAAAATACATACGATAATGTATCAGAGCATTGCTCAATATGTGATGAGAATGATAAAAAAAGTTTAGAATTGATATCTCTATCAGTTGGCGTAAATATTTACTTGACACAAGAGTTCTACAGCTTGTACGGATATTTACGCAAATTTCAAGGAACATACTGTTTACCGTGGCCAGTACCTCATGACTGATAGAATTATCAAACAGAGATATTTTGTGAAAGATTCTTTCAATGCTAAGTAAATATTCTTCTTTAGTCTCGGATTCGCTTTGTCAGATGCACTATCATGTATCTGTACAATTGAATATAGAAGGTCAAAAAATACACGAAAATTTTGCAGAGAGATTTCTACATATGTTTGGTCATGTTTTCCGCTAGCGTGGTAAAACAAATCAGCATACATTTATATACGATCTGTATATGTATATTGATACATGAGAAGAATAATATGATTGTGTTAAGAGGATGTTGGAGTCGATAATGAGCTCGAAGAATAACACAGAGATGATCTAACACATTCATGCTATTCTTTTCGAATTTCTTGTATACAAAACGTAGACAATATGAAAAAGAAATAATCAAAATTTGGCCCAAACAATATTTCATGAGGAATGTAATGTAATGGAATATGAAAGTCCGAGTATAACTTTTAGTAAATTTGTTGCTGCATCAATACAACAAAAAATTGACGTTACTATAAGATGTAAATTTAATAATTAATTCAATACGCGCAATATACTTATTTTATAGATGTAGATAAAAAAATTGTTTCTATTATCGATTGTATTTCACGTCGTGGCAATCATGAAAGCTTATCGGATCGGTGTAGTGCGAGATTTGCGCGTTTGCGGTCTCCACTCTTCTTTTCTTTATTATTTATCCGGAAGCACATGAAATACAATTGAGACACGATCGAAGCATGCGGTCGATTAGAAATTCAATCGCTCTCACTGAACACGGATGATGGCTCGTCGTTTCCGCTATTCTTAGTTTAAGGCTAAAACAGTTTAAGATTCTTGATCACTTAAATAACTCTCATAGCCGAATACATCGCGGTGTCAATATCAATGCGTTTGCGTGGGCCGTGTTGACAGTTCTTTGAATTGGTATCGATATTGTTTTAGTGACATATAAAAGTCATCAGTTCTGTCTCTTTGAGAGATATTGGGAGATAAGGAAAACCTGCTGAAATAACTAAAAGCGATGTACTTCTTTATCTACTAATATCGCCTTAACTCGTAAATTATATTCCGCAATTTCTTAGGCGATTAGCCGCGATCGTTGTTTGCGTTCTGGTATCTTTACTTTTTATCGTTCATGAAACGTTGCTCCTATACAGAGTGTCTGACGATAAATGGGAAAACGCTCATGTACGTGTAAAATAGGTCAAAACTGAACATAAAATTCCTCTATCATTTTGCGAGTGACTACGTGAAATCTTGAATTATCAGGACATTGGAATCGATGATAAACTCCAAAAATTTTGATAACGTAGAGACAATCAATACATTCGCGATATCCTTTCCGTATTTCTGTTCATATAAGTCGCATAAAAATGTGTGTTGCTTTGTTTTATCATTGCTAAACTTTTATATCTAAATTTAGAAGTTTAAAAATATCGGAGAAGTTTGTAAAAAAATTTATATATATGTGCATGGTTAAGTTTTCTGTGGTTAAATATATGTTAACAAGAAACCTAACATCAAATAAAGGTACATCAATGTTCTTTCAAATTTTTTTTGAGCGGAGCAAACTCACGTTCAATATACAGTACAAGCCACAGATCTTTCGTATCAGACGAACATTTATTTTTGACAGTATCTGATAGCGTTTCACTCGAAATGTCAACTTGGAAATATTTTATCGTTTTTGTCACATATTGAGCAGTGCCTCAATTCATCATTGCATGTACCTTCAATATATAAAAGCATTTGTAATTCTGTGCAATCAATGCGATGTAAACTTTGTGGAAAAAAATCAGTATTTTATCGATAAAGTTTTCAAGTATGACTTAACTCTTTTTATTTTTTATATGTAGCTAAACTTTCTCTTCAAAATAAACCAAGGTAGAAATAGATAGAACTGTTTGTCTTAAGGTTATAATTCTTTTTCATAAGTGGAACACATATATCTCGCAAGTACGAAAGGATTAAAAAAAACTGCCAATCGCGTACAATGCAGTTCAGGATGTAACAGAAAGTACGATTTTTGCTGTGTGCTTGTACATTATGTCAAACTGAGAGCGTGCTAAAAGTTCCTCTATCATTTAAATAACTACATACAAATAACTACGTAAATTTTTCAGTTATTAATTAAAGAAAAAGGTGAATAATTACGTGCGAAACGACCTTCTTCAATTGATAAGTGAAAAATCTGTGTGGTTATTTGCAAAATGATAGAGGTCTTCTTTGCTCAGTTTGACCTAATATACAAGCACACAACGGAAATTATTAGTCGAAGTTGACTTACCGTTATATCCTGTCATCTTTTTAATTAATAACTCGATATTTCATGTGGTTGTTTGCAAAATGGCAGAATAATTTTATGTCCAGTTTGACCTAATTGCATTTAAAACACGGGCATTCTCTTACCTATCATCATCATTAGACATCTTGTATAAACACGACACTTTCTTATTCGAATTCGAATAAGAATATTGAACGCTACAACATACTGGATGACGAATTGTATATACTAAGAGAGTGTGTTCTTGGGATTAATTAAACAATTAAGTAGACAATTTTGTATAAACGTGGGTGAAATTCACATTAATAATTCATGTAGGTATAGACGTTCAAGGCTAAGAATTAGATCTGATTTGACTTCCTTAATTTTCTGCAAGATCTCTCTTTCAGATAAAAAGAGCCAATAATTAATGACGCACGTCGCAGATAAGAAACAATCACGAGGTAATATCTTGCGCAACTACTCTGACCATTTTAAATCGCAGTACGCGATTTATTATAGACAAGAGACGTCAATTTATATAATTTTTTGTGATTTTTATTTTTATTTATTCTTATTATTTTTGTTCTTATTATTTAATTTTTGCTTTTATAACACTTGATATATCGTTGGATTTATAGTTGGAGCTTTTACTTCCTATAATACGGTATTTCAACAATTGTAATTTTCAATTCTTAACTTTGGACGCTGGCACCTAGATAACTATTGTGAATTTCATTCATATTTGTAAGACGTTCTTTAATGAAGATACTTTATTTACACGTGGCCTTCTTTAGTCTGCATTACTGGGCAACTGAACTTGGTATCAGGGCAAGATGGCTATGTTATTACATGTTCGTACTTTGGTTATTACAAAACAAAATATACGGTTAACAGTAGTGGGCATTAATACATAGAAGAAAGTTACTTCTGTTATTCTGTTATACAGTCAGTTACAACAATTAGTTGTCTGGGAAGTTGTAACTTCGAAATTCTAAAATATAGGCATTTAGCCTCGGTCTCCTCTATGTACTTGAAGGACCATATTTTTTCTCAATGTATATACAGTTTATCATGGTACACTTTGTGTTTTAAATAAAACATGCAAATTTACACACATTTCTGACTTACTTTACGCGAAATATTCGACTTTTTTTAACAGTAATGTATCTTATGAATTAGCTTCTTTTAACGTGTGACGTTGCGCGTTTGAGAATGACGCACAGTTTAATGAGGCTCGCTTGTTAAGATTCGCAAGAATTTCGCAAGGACGTATTATGTAGATAGAATCTATCCGCGCATAGTTATCGGCGCGCACACTATGCAGAAGACTTATTAGCTCTCACAAAAACACAAAATGACATCACGCTAAGTAACGACAGCTATATTGATAAATTCTGCGATTGTGTGTCATATCGGTCTAATCTCCCGTACAACGGCTTTTCCAATCGACGTTTCATCCGAGTCTTACGAGAAGTTAAAAAAAAAGTCGAATGCCCACGTCTCTCTGTCGCACAAAAAATAGATGCTCAGCTATTCGCTGAAGAAATTAGGAGCTACGAGACGGAGAATAAAAACTCCAATTGGAAGATATCGAGCAGAAGCGATATTATATTTTTTCGTGCTTGCAAATGCGTGCGAAAGAAGTTCCTGGCGATCAAGTTGCTCTCGCCGATGCGCCAAACGGGACGGAGAAAAACGGTGGTCGCGCGGCGGTTTTTGCAGAACGCAAGTCGGTTTGTGGTCCGCGATCGGTTCGTGCGGATAAACGGAGGCGCAGTTGCGGCATAATCGACGAGTCGCGCAAAATTGCGCGATTAATGACGACGGTGAGCCGACCGAATTAACGGTAATGACGGACGGTTAGCTGGACGATGGATTGGTTGTGGAAGCGGACCGAAAGAGAGAGAGGGGGAGAGAGAGAGAGAGAGAGAGAGAGGGAGAAAGAAAGAGGAGGGTTATAAATCAGGATCAATTTCTGTCGGGCGATCATAAACGATCGTTCTAGGCCGCGACTTAAACGGTAGTTGTTGTTTAGAGATTACGAATGTGCCGCCTGTCTCTATTCGCTACAACACCTCTCTCATGAGATCCCAATTTCAGCTCGTGTGTAATCCCGAATCGAAAATGAAAACGCAGTTAAGAGCGAAAAATGACGTCCTCGAGATAACTGATAAACAGGCTGTTTCAGTAAAGGTAGACGATCTCCTAGAAGCCTGTAGATCATATGAAAATAACTTCGTGAATTTATATGAAATTTTTTGCTAAAACGCACTCTTAACACGATATTCGCTCCTGTGAACTTAAAATCTCTAACAAGCATTTTCTAAACATAACTTTTACATCGCTTAGCAAGGATTTTGATCGTTGTATTATTTTCATACTAAACGGAGATCGTTAGAATAGTGCGATACATTTTAGGGGTAGTTTGACCCCTCCTCTCGTTTTCTTGAGAGTTATATATTAAAAAAATGTATTTGAATTTATAGGTTATTTTTATTTGATGTATGCGTTCCTAAGAAAAATTACTCATCTTTATTGAAACATCCTGTATATATATGTATCTCTCTCTCCCTCTCATTTATGACGAGTATTTCGTCAGTCGCCAATTTTGTTTCTATTTACCGGTAATTAACAGTTTTCACTCGAAAACTCATCGCGTCTCGATAACTACTGTAATTATTAAGGATTTAAGTATCACGTGTCTTTCTGAGAAAGATTATCAAAACTTGCCAAGTAGTATAAAAGTTATTTTTAGAAAATGTTTTTCAGATCCTGAATATCTTTTTCAATTATGGCGAGTATTTCGTCAGTCGCCAATTTTATCTTTGATTTATCAGCAATTAATAGGTTTCACTCGAAAACTTATCACGTCTCGATAACTATTATAATTATTAAGGATTTAAGTATCAAATGTTTCTCTAAGGCTGATGCGTATCTTTCTTTCGAGACGTCTCATTAGCCGCACAGAAATATCAGCGCATATCATGGAACTTAACTGTGAGTTAATTACGTGAATTATTTTAACAATGCAAGTATAGCTATTATGTAATGATTTTTGCGCTGTATATGTCGCGTAGATTTCCCACGAGATTGATTAACACAAAATGTGTCTGGTGGATAGAGATGTTATGAAAGGCGGGCTCCGAGTAAGCCAGTCGCTGAATATAAATTGGATCAATCAGAGGAACGATTCATTAGCTTCTCATATTGTGACAATTCAACGATTGGAGGAAACCGAGGCTATGTGGCTCCAGGGATATGTATGCTTTTCTTGTATTTATTTTGAGAGGAATAGTGGGTATAAAATCACGAAATGGTCCTTTTAGAACATAAATACTTATCCCTAAGTTTTATTAAAATCAAAATAATATTACAGTTAAGAAATCGAAAAAACTGATTTGGTAATAGCAAAATAAATTTTCGAGTCTCTCGAAATTTCCTACTCTAATAATATTCTCCATCGTGAGTGAATAAAATTAAGAGATATGTTACTAGCTAGAACAAAATTTCTTATATATATATTGTTTCTGGTAATAAATACAATTTTCATTCATAAAATGTTTAAAATAGAGAGTATAGGCGGACGAGGTAAAGTTGGTCTATAATTAAGGTCTATAATAAAGAGGACTGTAAAGAATACGCGCGATATATTTTTTCTCACTACTTTTAGTGTTTTAAAACCTTGATTCAGTAAATTTGATTTTTGGGTTTCTTGATAATTGACTATTATTAATTGTAGGAACTCTGAAACTATTAATTAGGATACATGTTTTATATGTGGTCTTCTTACCTTGTGCTACTGGACAACTTGCCCCGCTACAAGATGACTCCGTTACTACATGTTCATATTTTAGTTATAAAAACAAAATATACGATTAACAAGCGGGTATTAATACGTAGAAGAAGGTTGCCTCTGTCATGTTTATATAGTCAGTCACAACAATCAGTTGCCTGAGAAATTGTAACTTCGAAAATATGGGGCATCTAGCTCCGATTTCCTTTACTTCGCAATGAAACGTGAGACACACTGAGAGAAGAATTTAGTAAATATTATCAAAATTTGGTTACTATTACTAAATGATAAACGTAAATATAGCGGGTCAAAGCTATGGCAATACTTATTAATTAATTTAGTTCTGTAAAATAAATTATTTATTTGACAGAAGTAAAATTTATTTGCTTCCAGAATATATTTGGTAAATAAAACTTATTGAATAGTTGAGCAAAATAAGCGATTTTGTA
>NW_022639472.1:2057220-2088805 GCF_010583005.1 Odontomachus brunneus
CAGTTTGTTATAGTTACCAGTCTTTTCTCTCAGTGCATGCGACAAGACGCGCGACGAAATCTCGCATCATTCTCGAAACATTGTATTTGCGCGACAAGTGGAGCGCACGGCGCAGAAAAAAATGATATATCCTTGTCCAACGAGGTAACGCGACACGCTTGACAGATGTCCGATGTTCTTGAAAATCACGATAGTGATATACCTGAGCGCGCAGATATCGCCGTTTCGAGTGGTTGGCCAAGGACGTTAGCTACTTTTCCTAATCGTAAAATCGTCCGTTCTTTGTGTCATTAACGGACCCCTCGTAGAGAGAATTCACACCTCAGCGGAGAACAAAAAGACAGAAGCCAGTCGGAACTTGCGCTGATAGAAAAGCAGAACAGAATCGACCACCATTTAGGTGGCCGTACTCTTGACGCGTATTCGAATTATAAATACATCTTGATTCTCAAGATGAACAATTTTATGCGAGATGTAAGAAAAGCGGGATTTGAAATAAAACATGCGTGCTTGGTGTTTGACCTCGCATCAAGAATACGGCCTCAGTCCACCTGGCCAGCGCGAGTTCCGATCGGCTTCTGTCTTTTTGTTTTCTGCTTTCCCACCAAGGTGTAAATTCTCCTTTTAACGTGCGTTTCTCGCGCGGATGGCGATAAAGCGTCGCGAAAAGTTCACTCGCGGTTCTCGAATCGAGTAAGTCTACGGCTCGCTGCCGGGCGTAGCGGGACTTTCGCTTCTTATACACCGTGGAAAAGCCATCCTCTATTTTTACGCGCGCGCGCGCGTCTCATGCGCCATTTGAACTTCACTGCCCATTGTACTCTTAATTAGACTTCCGCGTCGCGATCCATTATCCAATCGCCACGTAATTTCGCGAGTAAGACTCACTCGATTCGCAAGTAGAGCGTCTCAAGGAACAAATCTGAGGCGTACAAATCTTAGGGAACACGAGAGAAAGAGAGAGAGAGAAAAAGAGAGAGAAATCAAGAATGAAGCGAAAGAGTCACCGGGAATATGTTGTACTTAATTTAATTAATAACTGGGAGAGAGAAAGAAAGAGAGAAATATATTAAAGTGTGTGAATTGGATAGTTCGTAGAACAGCCGGCCGAATAGCGAGAGATTCCGAGTTCGACTTCCAATTCTTTCATGCCCGATATATTTTCTCTCACTACTTTTACAGTTTCTTAAAAGTTGATTCAGCAAATTTGATCTTTGGGCTTCTTGGTAATTGACTATTAACTGTAAGAACTCTTGTGTGAGTATCGAGCTCTGTGTAGGAATTACTTCCGCTAAAGGCACTAAAGTGTACTCACTTGTCGATGTGCTGTCTCGCACGTCGCTCTCAGGGATGTGCGATTTATGAAATTGTGTATCGCGATGCGACCTTATTTAACCCCTTCACTGCCGAGAACAAAGATCTTTGTTTTTTTGGACTTGGCCCAAACTGCCGGAAAATCACAAATCTTTGTCCTATAAATAAATGCTCTACTGACGCCTGATAATGCATTAAACGTGAACAGAATGTGTTTTCCTATGTTTTCGGGGTCGCTGAATATGATTCCGAGGTCCATTTTATACTATCTCGCACTTATGACCGACTAGAGCTATAAGAAAATGACTATTTTTTTCATTTTTGGAAAATCTTTGTCCTCGCACCCTCAAGTTTTATGTCACATTTAAACAGTGTTATTCTGATAAGCTATATTATTTATGGGTAAAAGTAACTCAATTCATGACTTTTTGCTACTTTTACCAGATATATCATTTTCATCGTAGTTTGACCCGCTGATTCATCTTTTGCGTGAATTACTCTTGACATCAGCCGAACATTCATCCTCACTACTTGAACCGACTAATTCACAAGATCTTCTTTTCATTGCAAATATTACAATATTTGAATATCAAGAGAAATAAAAAATGAAGGAATTTGAAAAAAAATTGTTTGCAGATATGTCTGATTACGATAGTATCCAAATAATTTATCGCATAAGCGGTACAAATGAACTCAATTTATTATGTAGTATAAAAAAATGGTCAGTAAAAAAACTTTCAAACAAAATAGGTAACATGTCGATGAAAATATCCCAAAAATGGTATGTCCAGTTAAAATTGTCAAAGTTTCTAAGTTCGGCAGTCTGGACACATTTCATCTAAATACTCTGGCAGTAAAGGGGTTAAGAATCGCAATAAATGCAATATATCGCATCACAATTTTGTATCGCAAATGTGTTAAGAAATCTTCATCCAAAGTTTACATCTGACATGTATCGTCCGGTGAATATACAGATCACGTACACTAATAATAATAACAATAATAACAATAACGATAATCGAAACTCGACGTGAGTCCACACTTTTACTTTGCGTTAATGCCACCTATTAATATCACGCCAAACGGACGCACACGGACTCGTGACTAAAGGTCAAACGCAACGCGAAGTCGCGCGAGACGTGAGAAAATGCTCTCCTCTCTAACATTCGCGGTCGCAGCGTTCATGATGAAACGATCTTCTCGCGGATGCCGCTCGCTCGGACCGGCCACTCGGCGACGATAAACGCGATTCGTCGCGCGAACGAGCGCGCAAGAACGAACCGATTTGCGTTCGCCGATCGGCTTGTTTTAAGTCTTTGCGAGTTGGATAACCACCTCCTCAGTCCCGACGTGTTTCGTTTTCTCTCGCGCGAAAACGCCAATTACGCAACGAGCTGCTTTGTTTCGCTTCGTTAAGAAGATAATCGGAATCGAGCGTGCACCGTGGGCGAACGGACGATCGTACCGGAAAAATCGCCGCGCAAGCGGCGGCTTAATATTTATTTATGTGTACCATTACCGGCAGGAAGAATAGCGTGACGACATATCTGAAATATAACGGTGCACGCGCGCGCGCGCGAGACGCGTACGATTGGAAGCGCGAAGCGATATCGTTTCTCTCTGCGTTCCACAATATCGCTTTTACGCACGCGCACACGTGCTCGATGTTGTTATCGATGTGTCGCATATTGCAAATTTCATCGACATTGCAGTTTGCATGAAGCGTGGCCCGAAGCGAAGCTTTATCGTTGCATCTCGCGACGCGATATCCGTGTCGCGTTGTGTGATGGTTATGATTTTGGGAGCAACGCGACAGAACCACGAGAATATCGCAGACTATTTTATGTCAGTATTCAGTTACAGCAGTTATTGGACAGTTGTGTTAACTTTTTTTGTTTAGTAACTCTGTTCAGTAACGAGAGTAAAACTACTTGGGATCAAGATATACCGCTTTTCCCGCAGTTACCGCGCACGAAAGGCGTGTGAACCTACTTACTGTACGAAAACAGAACAGTAAACGAACAAAGAAAGTATTCCATTGATTATTAATCAAGTCTGCTGCTCATAAAATAGACAGGTTTGCCTCAGTAGCATTTTATTTTTAGTACATACTTTGTAATTGAAAAGTTACAAATTATGTTGGGGGCGAGTTACAATCTGATGTTAGAATTAAGATTTCGCTATTGACAACCCAATCTCGCTGTTACTTTTAAAAAACAATGTATGTTTTTTAGCAGAAGTAAAGCTATATTAGAGATTTTGGAATACAAATCTCATGTAAGGATTTGATGGTTGACAGCTATCAGATAGCTGTCAACTATAAGAAAATGCCTGTTTCTTAACAGAAATAAAGTCCCACTTGGGTTTTGTAAGTTGCGCTGAAAACATTTATATTTAATATTTATATTCTTGTTCTTAGAAAAATCATCTAAAATAAGTACCAAGTGTAAAATATTCTAAACAAGAGATCAACGTTGGGGGGAGGGGGGGGGTTACAAATTATGTTGGCGAGTGAGGCAAAACATCATAGCCAAACTCTAAGAATTTTTATAGAAGTAAAAAAGCATGATATACACTGGAAAAATGTTGTTTTCTATTTTCGAGCAACAAAGGCGACCGTACTTCTTTTCTAACACTAACATTTACATCATGAGATATGATCTTTCTTTCTTTTTCTCTCTTTTTCTCTGTTTCTCATTTATAAGGTATGCATTAAAAGTAAAACAATACTGAGACAGATCTGCCCATTTTACGAGCAACAGACTTGATTATTAATCAATGGAACAGTTTTCTTGTTCATTTACTGTTCTGTTTTCGTTCAGTAAATGGGTTCAGACTTTGCGCGTCTTTCGTGTGCGGTAACTGCGGGAAAAGCGTTACATCTTGATTGGGGTCCCAAGTGGTTTTACTAAACAAAAGTTAACACTGTCCAGCAACTGCTCGGGAACCGCACAAAATTTCTGTCAGAATATATACACTATTATATTACGTTCCGAGTCCGGAATAAATTTCGACGAAGGTAGCACGTATTGATTTTTGCCGGGCACACGTGGGAAGAGTCAATACGCTGTTAATTAATTCAAAAATACATAATTAATAACAAACAACAAATTATATCGGATAAAAAATATGTTATAAAATATTTTGCATGTACAAGGATATTTTTCATTTACCGAGTGACGAAAGAGACGGAAAAGCATAATATGCGACAAATAATGATACATTCCATCGCGTATTCGTATGCGCTAGTCATTAGAGATGAGAAAAAATCGCTCGTTATCCGACATGGAACGAGGGATTTTTGGCGAATCGAGTTTCACGAATCCCCGGACGGCCGCGCTGTTGTAGCAGCGTTCTCTTCCTTCGCGGCTGCTCTCTCCGGCGCATCGGGCCTTCTTTCTCAGATCGATTACGGCACCGTCGACGAGCGGGATCCGCAGGACGATCGTAACAGCCGAGAGCGCGAGTAATTACATATCCTGCGCCGGTCGTTAACAGTTCTGCAATACAAAACCGCTGCTTCGATACGGCCTTACAAGCAGGGGAAAATGCGGAATTCGTTCGCCGGTTAGCGACGGTTAGCGGGCGCGAGACCGTTAAAGCCCCGCAATCTGCTTATCAAATCGCGTTAATGACGATGTGCATGAACGAGCGATAGCTCATTCAGGCGCGCGTAGTTGAAACGCGAGAGAGTGTTCCAACATCACGGTCAACCGTGATCGCGGCCCCCCGAAGTAACGTAAAATAACATCGCCACGAGAGCATCTTATTACCCCCTCCGTTACTTTGATATTGATTACTTAATATTATAATGATAACGATCGAGAATGATGATCGAGAACGTGAGACGCGCGACGATTAACAAGGGCGCTATCTCAGGGTATTAATCACCGCACAATTTGGAGGTACCAGTGCGTGCACATTCCCGCCGGCACCGCACGATACTACCATAATTTACCATTGCGCCAATTATTGTATTGTCACGGCGTGGCGGAACGCGGTAATTTCCTTGTATTATAGCGTAGAGTAGCGCAGTAGTGCAGTAATGCACGGCGAACGGTGAGTCGCTCGCATTCCTCAAGCACACGTGGTCTAAGTGGGACTAAAAAAGCGAGACGCGTTGTCTCAATTTTTTGGCCATCATTAAGGAGTCGTTTATCAGACGCTAAGTCGTATCTGAAAGAATCGACGGATTATTTCGGCATTCTGTCTTTCAGGAACTCACCCATTAACTTCCGCTAGCTCGATAAGATCTTTTTCCAGCCACTTGGTTACTTTTGGATTCATACATTATACACTTTTGAATAGTTATATAAAATAAATTCTGCGCGAGCACGTGGAAATCATATAACTTGCATTCGTAAGAAACGAGCGACAGTTGGTGTAAAGGAAAAAGTATCAAGGAAAAGAATATTTTCCTTATTTCAAAGGATATCCTCTAAAACTTATGGAAAGCGAAATATTCTTATTCTATAAGATATATATATGTTAAGAGTGAAAGTAAGTAAAAGTTCTAATAGTCTTCTTATATGGGGAATATAACTTTTTTGATGTATAAACTTCTTAATTGATCGAGACGAATCTTTTTTGAAATTAATTGTTAATAAATTTCAAAGAAAACTGTGGAGCTTGATTTTTAAAAAAGATCCTCTCTGAAATTTGCAATATTAGTAACAATCTGGAAATTATGATATTAAATTCACATTTAGTACACTGAAACGTTGATCTCTTGTTTAGAATATTTTACACTTGGTACTTATTTTAGATGATTTTTCTAAGAACAAGAATATAAATGTTAAATATAAATGTTTTCAGCGCAACTTACAAAACCCAAGTGGGACTTTATTTCTGTTAAGAAACAGGCATTTTCTTATAGTTGACAGCTATCTGATAGCTGTCAACCATCAAATCCTTACATGAGATTTGTATTCCAAAATCTCTAATATAGCTTTACTTCTGCTAAAAAACATACATTGTTTTTTAAAAGTAACAGCGAGATTGGGTTGTCAATAGCGAAATCTTAATTCTAACATCAGATTCGTATGTAAAATAGCTTAATACAAAAGCAAAATAATTTAAAAATAATTTTCTAATTCTTCTAATTCAACTTCTGATTAACAATAATTTCTAGATTGTTATTAATATTGCAAATTTCAGGAGACTTTTTTAAAAAATCGAATTTTACGATCGAGTTTTCTTTGAAATTTATTAACGATTAATTTTAAAGAAGATTTGTCTCGATTGGTTAAGAGTTAGTCTGTAGTGATTTTTGAACAATAAATTTTCATTTGTTCCCATTGTGTGACGGTTCCAAATGCGAGTTTGGAGAAAGTAGACGTCGCGTGGGCCACCCTGTGCACAGTCTGCAGACACCGTTAGCGTCAGGAGTGGATATATACGCCGGCGAAGTTAGCGTTGGCGTGAATATCGGGAAAATCCTTTGAAACAATTATTGTCTGTAATGATGATCGTGACAGCCGTGTCCCAGTTGCGGCTTTGCTCGCGAACGGCGAGCATTCTCTATTGTGCCTTTCGTTGGGAAAGCATTGCCCATATATCCTGTTATTTTTTCCAACAACGAGGATTCACGATGAGCCGTGCAAGATTGAAAATCCGACACGCAAATGTGCGCAACAAGCCCCGTTTCACTAATCTCGGTATTGATGACGATGAGTGACAGCTGCACGCGTCCTTATTATTGCAATTTATTATTATTGCAACACAAGGAAAAGATTTCAACTCGGACTAAACGGGCACCAGACGGAGACGCTGACGAGAAATTATTTCTGTTATTGTGACCGAAAACATTCATCTCAACATTTAGCTAATATTAGAACTTGATTGATAACTGAGAGTAATGATTGATCAGGAGAAATTTCTCACAGATGAATCTTTCTGTACCTACAACCGCGTTTTTCATATGGCCTTCGAGTAGCAAAAAATTCAGTTATACTAAGTTGCTTTTTTCTGTATACAATAAGAAATTGTTAGTACATGAAATTAGTGAATTATACACGAGAAGAAAAGTTTAGTTAGATTAACTGGTCGAAGTTGCCAGAATTCTGTTCAAATTAACAAGACTTCTGGTTAACCAAAAACCTCGTGTGTTTAACCAAAAATTTTCTTAACTTGAACAGAATTTTGGTACTTCTAGCATAATGACATTGGTGACGTAAAAGTTTCAAGTAGGTTTCCAAAGTTTATTAGTATTAAAATTTCTTTATTTCACTTCAGACAAAAGAAAACGGTCCCTTGTTAGTTATCTCAACTAAGTTTTAGTGCAACTGAGTGTTCAGACGAATCACAGTTTCCAATTACAGTATTTTTAGTAACAGTATTTTTTTCGTTTGGTTCCCATTCAGTTATTCGAACTAAAATTTTGTTTTTATGTAAAATTTAGTGCGTTAGATAATTCCCGATAAATAAGTTTCTCTTATAGAATTATTCAGCACATGAAATTTTTGCGTACGGCTTTTATAGATTTTTCATTTTTAATTTCTTTCTTTTGCGTATCATAGAAACCTCGTGTGTTTAACCAAAAATTTTCTTAACTTGAACAGAATTTTGGTACTTCTAGCATAATGACATTGGTGACGTAAAGGTTTCAAGTAGGTTTCCAAAGTTTATTAGTATTAAAATTTCTTTATTTCACTTCAGACAAAGGAAAACGGTCCCTTGTTAGTTATCTCAACTAAGTTTTAATGCAACTGAGTGTTCAGACGAATCACAGTTTCCAATTACAGTATTTTTAGTAACAGTATTTTTTTCGTTTGGTTCCCATTCAGTTATTCGAACTAAAATTTTGTTTTTATGTAAAATTTAGTGCGTTAGATAATTCCCGATAAATAAGTTTCTCTTATAGAATTATTCAGCACATGAAATTTTTGCGTACGGCTTTTATAGATTTTTCATTTTTAATTTCTTTCTTTTGCGTATCATAGAAACCTCGTGTGTTTAACCAAAAATTTTCTTAACTTGAACAGAATTTTGGTACTTCTAGCATAATGACATTGGTGACGTAAAGGTTTCAAGTAGGTTTCCAAAGTTTATTAGTATTAAAATTTCTTTATTTCACTTCAGACAAAAGAAAACGGTCCCTTGTTAGTTATCTCAACTAAGTTTTAGTGCAACTGAGTGTTCAGACGAATCACAGTTTCCAATTACAGTATTTTTAGTAACAGTATTTTTTTCGTTTGGTTCCCATTCAGTTATTCGAACTAAAATTTTGTTTTTATGTAAAATTTAGTGCGTTAGATAATTCCCGATAAATAAGTTTCTCTTATAGAATTATTCAGCACATGAAATTTTAGCGTACGGCTTTTATAGATTTTTCATTTTTAATTTCTTTCTTTTGCGTATCATAGAAACCTCGTGTGTTTAACCAAAAATTTTCTTAACTTGAACAGAATTTTGGTACTTCTAGCATAATGACATTGGTGACGTAAAGGTTTCAAGTAGGTTTCCAAAGTTTATTAGTATTAAAATTTCTTTATTTCACTTCAGACAAAAGAAAACGGTCCCTTGTTAGTTATCTCAACTAAGTTTTAGTGCAACTGAGTGTTCAGACGAATCACAGTTTCCAATTACAGTATTTTTAGTAACAGTATTTTTTTCGTTTGGTTCCCATTCAGTTATTCGAACTAAAATTTTGTTTTTATGTAAAATTTAGTGCGTTAGATAATTCCCGATAAATAAGTTTCTCTTATAGAATTATTCAGCACATGAAATTTTAGCGTACGGCTTTTATAGATTTTTCATTTTTAATTTCTTTCTTTTGCGTATCATAGAAACCTCGTGTGTTTAACCAAAAATTTTCTTAACTTGAACAGAATTTTGGTACTTCTAGCATAATGACATTGGTGACGTAAAGGTTTCAAGTAGGTTTCCAAAGTTTATTAGTATTAAAATTTCTTTATTTCACTTCAGACAAAAGAAAACGGTCCCTTGTTAGTTATCTCAACTAAGTTTTAGTGCAACTGAGTGTTCAGACGAATCACAGTTTCCAATTACAGTATTTTTAGTAACAGTATTTTTTTCGTTTGGTTCCCATTCAGTTATTCGAACTAAAATTTTGTTTTTATGTAAAATTTAGTGCGTTAGATAATTCCCGATAAATAAGTTTCTCTTATAGAATTATTCAGCACATGAAATTTTAGCGTACGGCTTTTATAGATTTTTCATTTTTAATTTCTTTCTTTTGCGTATCATAGAAACCTCGTGTGTTTAACCAAAAATTTTCTTAACTTGAACAGAATTTTGGTACTTCTAGCATAATGACATTGGTGACGTAAAGGTTTCAAGTAGGTTTCCAAAGTTTATTAGTATTAAAATTTCTTTATTTCACTTCAGACAAAAGAAAACGGTCCCTTGTTAGTTATCTCAACTAAGTTTTAGTGCAACTGAGTGTTCAGACGAATCACAGTTTCCAATTACAGTATTTTTAGTAACAGTATTTTTTTCGTTTGGTTCCCATTCAGTTATTCGAACTAAAATTTTGTTTTTATGTAAAATTTAGTGCGTTAGATAATTCCCGATAAATAAGTTTCTCTTATAGAATTATTCAGCACATGAAATTTTAGCGTACGGCTTTTATAGATTTTTCATTTTTAATTTCTTTCTTTTGCGTATCATAGAAACCTCGTGTGTTTAACCAAAAATTTTCTTAACTTGAACAGAATTTTGGTACTTCTAGCATAATGACATTGGTGACGTAAAGGTTTCAAGTAGGTTTCCAAAGTTTATTAGTATTAAAATTTCTTTATTTCACTTCAGACAAAAGAAAACGGTCCCTTGTTAGTTATCTCAACTAAGTTTTAGTGCAACTGAGTGTTCAGACGAATCACAGTTTCCAATTACAGTATTTTTAGTAACAGTATTTTTTTCGTTTGGTACCCATTCAGTTATTCGAACTAAAATTTTGTTTTTATGTAAAATTTAGTGCGTTAGATAATTCCCGATAAATAAGTTTCTCTTATAGAATTATTCAGTGCATGAAATTTAAGCGCACGGCTTTTATAGATTTTTCATTTTTAATTTCTTTCTTTTGCGTATCATAGAATCTTTAATATTTTTTATGTTAAGTTCTGTTTTAAAAAATTTATCTAGACGTGATAAAACAATGCGACGTCGTAACTCTCGCAGACTGACAAGATGTGCTTTGTATTTGGAATCCGTTGTATCTTATCTCGTTCTTATGACCCGGCACGACCTAAATTTCGTGGGACCACTTTCCTTCGGTCGATTTGCCGTCGAGTGTACTCACCTTCGTTACTCAATCGAGCGCGCGTAACACGACGTCCTTCTATGCGATGAGACAAAAAAAAGAAGAAACGAAAGGAAAGAAAAGTTATGGAACTCGTGCCTTCGACACCGATCGCTAATTGCTCGTTCAATCGTGATCAGGAACAGGTTATCGGACATATGTCGAGCAAGAGTTTAGCAGGAGAATTTGGGACAAGTGTCGGCGAGAATCGCTGTGCGAGGCGGGATCTTTTTCTAAACTTCGTCGAGCGATCTCAAAGGGCGCGTTTCGTAAACTACAGGATGTTCTTCGAAATTCTCGTAGAAACATAATACAATATAATATAATATAATTAACATAATAATTAATTAAAGAATATCAGCGAATGATCGCTTGTGATAATACATTGATATTATTTAATTAACAACTAAAAATCTACAAAATTATTAGGACAAAGGTAGAGGACTTTTTTATTCAGTTTGATCTACAAACATACGACAGCAAATGTCGCCACTACATTTCATCTACCATATCTCGCGTGATTATTCACAAATTTTCTTTAATTAATATCTCGATAATTATTGCGAATATCGCGAAATGGTACAGGACTTTTATGTTCGTACTATGCCTTCACGAGAGCTTCGAAGGTTGTTCTGGGACACCCTATATATGCGCGACTATAAAAGCGCTCCTATACATTCACTCATTTTTACGACGGTTTTTACGGAAGCTCCGATACGGCAGGCGTTCATCTTAAGAACAAGCTTCTTGTACTTTACCAAGATTTCACCATAGGTTTGTTTGATCTTCAACATTTCACTTATCTCACCCGTTTACCTCTTAGAATTTCATCATAATGTATTTCGTTTACTTCAGCATGCGCAACATCCTATATATAGTTTTGCAAGACCGGATTGAACGCGTAAAGTATTGTTAAGATGCATTTCAAAATAGATTTGTGAACGACGATAATATGGAGCAATAAACAAAGTCTCAAAATTTTCTGGAACTCTGATGAGTTCACAGATGTAATCTTCATTCTCAATACTTATTGAAATGTTCTTTATTAATTGGTATCAAAATTCATTTATTTGACTCTGGACAAAGAAGAACAACTCCTTGTGAGAACGATTGGTAGAAATCTCCTATAGGAATCTTTTTGTTTTTATAACCGAATTTTTTACGACCATCCGCCAATCTTCTTTAATTAATAATTAAAAATCTACAAGTTATCAGGAAAATGGTAGGGGACTTCTTTGTTCAGTTTGATCTAATGTACAAGCACACGATGTACATTTCGATGAATCACGAAGTGGTGAGCGAAAGTGCCAATTCTCCTCTCGCGGAGGCTCAGGTGACGTTATTAGATCTATGTCCGGTCGTGTGAGGATTGATTCACTTTTGAGTAGACGGCCTCATTAGACGGCGTAACTGCACGGTCATAGCGGGAGATTAATCGCGCGCGTTCGCAAATCCATCTCGTCTCGAGCGAGCTCACTTTCGTTGGACGATAACGTAGGTAGGAGAATATATACGCGCGGAGGCGATCGAGATCGCGCGATCCGTCCGACCGATGGATGACGGCTCGTCCTTTAAATTCATAGCTGAGAAAGTTGCCGGGATCGTGATCTCCTGTTAGTCGCGCCGCCTCGCGATCCTCTTACTCGCGCGCGTGCCATCTCATAACTCTTCTCATATGTTCCCGGCATTCAGACACCTCTCGGCCGATTTCCTTTCGCGCGTGGGGCAATTTTTCGTGCGACCGAGTAGTTAATTACGTCCGACTTCCTAATGGCGCTCCCGCTGTCAGCATGAGAAAATGAGCCGCTGAAATTCCGTCCCGAATTCCCCGTCGACGATTTAGCGGACGCGACTGTCAGCCGCTACTCCCGCTGAATTATCAGGTAACGCCTTCGTGATTTTCTGCGCGGCCGTTCCCCGCTACGGCAGAGATTTGTGACGACCACTTATTTATATCTATTGAAATGTGTGTGTCAGTGAAACACAAGAGTGAAAATTGTCAACATATGAAACATAAAGGCGGTATTGATTTATTGGTATCGGCTGGAGTACAGTGTAAGCGTTATTGTGTGTGTGTGTAGGATAAGCAAAGATAAGGGAGGCACTTAATATGTATTGTCCGTCCAACCGCCCAATTGTGCGCCTTGTATAAATAAAGTAGATAGCCAAAGAGAGTTAATGCTGGGAGTTAGACCGCAAAAGTTAGTGTTGGGAAAGGGGTGATAGTAGATAAAACGAGAAAGACAAGGAAGGAAACAAGGGGGGAAAGAGTGATAGAACGCGGAAAGATGAGTTGCGAACAAACAGAAGGAAATTTGAAGAATACCGCTATCGTTATCGCATTGTAAAAGCGATAGAGGTAGATTAGAATAAATGGATTGTAGATGTTTGCGAGCTAATTTATTAAAATTTAAAGAAAAATGAAAGGGAACATAGAAATCGGTTTACACCAGTACGTTTAATTATTATTTTAGTACTTCTACGATGATCCCGTAAAAGTCTTCAAACTTAAATGAGCAAAGGCACTGAACATAATATGGAGCAATAAACAAAGTCTCAAAATTTTCTGGAACTCTGATGAGTTCACAGATGTAATCTTCATTCTCAACACTTATTGAAATGTTCTTTATTGATTGGTATCAAAATTCATTTATTTGACTCTGGACTGAAAAAGAACAACTCCTTGTGAGAGCGATTGGTAGAAATCTCCTACAGGAATCTTTCTGTTTCTATAACCGAGTTTTTTATCTAATTTTTTATCTAGTAACAAAAGATTCAGTTACGCCAATAGAGTTTTTCCATATAACGTAGGCTTCTTATAGGCCATTAATTTATGAAACATTGATTTATTATCGAGTGGAATCTCAGATTGTCATCTCTATAAACGTGATATATTAGATGTGTAATCAACACATTTAATATCTTACGTTTATAGAGATGATAATAATCATCTTCAAGATTGAGGTTTCGTCGGAGCTGTAATTCTTCCGAGGTCTCTCGCGTCTCATTATATTATACACGGAAAAAAAAAACATTCGGCCGAATTAACTAGATTCCTGATGGAATATAAACGAACCAGAATTCCGGTTGAGATTCACCAGAAATCCGTTCGAGTTAACAAGATCTCTGGTTAACCAGATATCCTGCTCGGCTCACCAGAATCTCGTTAAGTTGAGCGGAAGTGGTTCTGCTAATGCCAAGCGGGCATTATCCTGGTCAGTTCATACTTCACCAGACATTTGGTCAGTTGATCCAACTAAACTTGCTTTCCCGTGTTCATATATTTTATCACGGAGTGAATATGCGCGCGACGGCTATTTCTATACAATTTCACGTCAATAACCGGCCTCGGCTCGCCGCCCTGCGAAGGGTGCAAAACGCGAACGGCTCTCAGGGAGACCCGTCCGTCACACCCGCGCGACAAAGACGCGTAGCCGCTCCCTCGTTCCGCCATACAGACGCTTTTCCCCCATGGCTTCCCATATGTGTTCCCCGATATGCCCATGGGACCCGCAGGCATCTCCCTCCCTGTTGGGGCCACGTAAGTCGACCAATCGACCACCTCTCTCTCTTTCTCTCTCTCTCTCTCTCTCTCTCTCTCTCTCTCTCCCTCTCTCTCCTTGTCGCTCGTTCTACCGCTCTCTCGCTCTCTCGCTCTTTCGCCGAGCTCCCCTCTCGATTCTCGCACGGCCCCCTAGTCGAAGACTTCGTCTGGCGTCTGGCGGCAGTTCGAAGCGAGACGCCGACACGACGTACGACGAGTATTTTCGTCCTCGTTCCCGCGTTTCGCACCGCGACTCGAGTCACCGTCATCGCCGTCGTTTGCAGTTTGTCGTTTGCACCGTTCTCCACCTTCTCACATTTCGCGTTGCAAAACGCGCCAGCGCTCTTCTCCGCGGGCTCTCCTCGGCGAAGATCGCATGGTCGTCACTGGCGATCCAAGTCCCGGCTTCGGAGAACGTGCGGAGACCCGTTGCTGATGTGGAGGTGCGCGTAACAGGTCCTCGCGCGTATCCTTTCGCGTGGTGGCGACCGGCGCACCGGCCTCCAGCAACGGCGTTTCAGCGTCCACTCCGTCGACCACGTGACCGGAACGGCCGAAGGTCCTCCGCGACCGCGAAAGGTCCGCGCGCTTGAAAAGAGAGAGAGAAGCCCTCTCGCGACTCTGGCCGGGGTTCGCGCTGAAAACTGCACGTGACAACTGTCATGATCGTTGATGATCGTCAACGTCAATCGCCGCCGCGTCTGCAGCTACGCCCGAAGGATGAGTGACGGTAGGTGGAAATTGAAAATCTGCGTGTGCTCGTTCACGAATCTATCGCGACCGCGCGTCGACGCTGAAGGGCCGCGAGGGTAAGGGTCCAGGTATATCGCGCGCGAGCTCCCTTCCAGCCTCCGTTCCTCCCATTCAGGCACATCGCATTCATCCAGCAGCACCAACAGCAGCAGCAGCCGCTACATACCCATACCAACACACATACACACACGCGCGTACATTAAATACTCTCTTGTGGGCGCGCGCGCACGCACGTATGGACGGTCTAGAGAAGAAAGCGCGTCCGCCTGACGGGTTTCATATCGTATCGTCTCGCGTTTCGTCGCGCGTTGTCCTCCTCGGCGTTTAATATCCCGGGGGAGAAGGCAAGTAGTGACCGTGCCGTCCTGGTGTCGCAGATGCGCTCCTCCTGACCTCGAGGAGCACCGGCGAGGACCAGGACGAGTGGTGACCCCCCCCCGAGATGACGTGACGCATCGCGGCCGAGAGGAATGCCGGCGCGCTGACGCGGATCCGCTCCTCTTCCACGGCGAATCTCGTCGACGAGATGCGACCCGGGCATCGGGACGCCGTCCGGACGGATTCGAACGGTTGGCGCCCGATCAGGTTCTGACGAGCGTCGCACGATCACGGCCGACGCGTCTCACCGTGTTTCTCGTAAGTAGGAACGGCCCCGGGCTAGAAATGGGATTGAACCGTGTCGATTCGCGACCGCGAATCCGGATCGATTCGATGTACGCCGAAGTCTCCTCTCTCTCTTCCTGTTGAAATCGAACAGTGCTCGCGTTCGAGTTGCTGTTTCGCGTGGGTGCGAAGCGATCGTATCGTCGTTTGGCGTTGACTAGTGTCAGGGGTCGGTATAGGTCACGCTTAAAATTCGAAAGTGGTATTTCGAATACGGCAGGAGTTCTCGAATCTTGAGAAAAGGCAGCGCTCGTTACATTCGCCACTGAACTAATACACGAAGAAGAAATATTCGGGAATTTGTTTGTGGGATATAAAGTTTATTCCTGTGAAATAAAATTTGTCTGCGAAAAGTCAAGATTATTTCTCTTCGCGAATTTACATCTCACAAATAAATGATCAACCATCTTCTTCTAGGCGCATACACCGAGAGAAAAAATGTCTAAGAAATAGTAAATATTTATTTGATGAGTACTACATGGAGGGAATCCAGTAAGCAAGAAATCATTAATACAACGTTGCTACAATGATATTGAAGAACCTGCAATATTGTCAAATATGTAGTGTTTAATATTGTATCAAACATCATTATGAACATACTTTGACCGCGATTTGGAAGTTTCAATAATGTTGAAATAGGGTTGCTATAACGTTTTAATCGGCAGAAATATTTTTAAGATGTTGCATTGATCTCAAATAAATGTTAAAATAACATTTAAAAAATATATTTTTTGTAATGTTTTTAAAACGTTTAAATAACATTCAGAAAAATCATATCACAAAATAACATGTGAAAAATATAAATGCAATATTATTAAAAAATGTTCAAACAATGCATATAAAGTCAACGTTTCTAAATGTTAATTTAATGTTCCTTGCTTACTGGGAGACTATCCGATAAAAAATTAATAAACAGTTATTTCCGATCAAAATACCGATGAATTTTTGTATCCAATCAGGAAATATCCGATGAGAAATATCAGTTCATAATTTTTTGTTCGGTTTATCTGATGAATTGCTATTATGATTGGAAACATCCGTTTATTAATTTTTTACCGGATAATTTCTCTCAGTGTAATAACATATTTACTTAAATCTATATTTCTTTATTTCTTTCTATATTTTTTTATTTTTAGTGCACAGTTAGTGAACAGTTTCTTTCGTGGAAAGCTAAGATTTTCTTAAGGTCTTTATGAAAATGTATCTTTTCTTATTTGGGAAATATTTTGTATTAATATATATAAGTAAATATATGTCATGAATAAATATTAACTCTTTACTATTTCTACTATTAACTATTTCTTAGATATCTTTTCTTTCAATATTCGTATTTCCTATCTTCAAGGAAATCAAGTATTTACATTACATATCGATATTTACATATCGATGTATCGTTTAATTTCTGATCAATTCCATTCCATATAATTAACGAGTAACCTGTTTATCATGCTTCATGACAAACCTCTTAGTTAAATAACAGCGTTACTTTTTCAAGTTTCCATTAGCATCCGTAATGGGATCGGACATCCCGTCAAAACTTTCCTGACACCGCTCGCGATACACTCGATCCCATTCCTACTCACGACTTTCGAGAGACGCGTTTTCCCGGATCCACTCTTGATGAGGAAAGATCGAAAGTTTGGGGAATTTGTCGTTTTCTTCTGAAAGGAATTCACGCAGGCTAGAGTAGGTGGATGACTTGAAGCGGAGTTACCTAGAGTACAGTTAGAGTACTCAGTGCACTCTAACTAACGCAACATCTTTAATAAATTATGAGCCGTCCTGGTCGTTCGTTCGTTTAGAAATTACGAAGAGACACGATAATTCGCGATGGAAACATAATCGAAACTTTCATATCAAGACTTGCCGCATTCTTGAATTTGAGAGTGTTACTCTCTAAAGTACGATCAGAATATATTCTTCACTGAAACGCTATACTTACAACTGGTGGTCCAGTTCAAAGCGTAACACTGCAGTCAGTAAAATCTCGTTGGCACAATCGATACAGTAGCGACTGTTTCTATTATAGATTCAGTTTGCAAATACAAACAGTGTTGTTGCACGCAAATCACACGGAGACCGGTAATTCCATCGGCAGAAACGCGGAAAGTTGGATCTGATTACAGCGTGTAAGCGAGGTTGTAGTACGCAGATTTTGCAGTGAAATCTTTCTTCCTTTCGATATCAGCGCAAATACACGATGAAGCAGTAAAGTGGGAGCGTTTCCGCTGAAAATCAATGGGCATACTCACTGGTTATCGATGAAACGTTCCATTTACTGATTTAATCAGAAACATTTTTACGGATGCATTTTAAGGTCCATAGTAATAGTCTTGATAATTAATACTTGAAATTTGTTCATATATGATATACTCGGATCTAAATGTACAATTGAATCCGAGTTTTTTAATTGAATCACATGACACGCGTGACATTGCACTTGCAATCGTGATTCAGCTAAAAAGTTTACATATAACTCTGAATTCGAATTTGAATATTTCTTTGAAGCCGACCTTCCTTCAGTTCTTATATAATCAGTCGATTCTCCAATGAACGTTGGAACGTGAGAATCTCGATTCCTCAACAGAGGGAGATATATAAAGATTTTATTGTCCATATCAAATACTTTAATTTTTCCTTGTAAAAATTTAATGCAGCTTTCGAGTTACTGGGCAGTTGTGTTAACTTTTGTCTAGGCCCGGTTGTTCCAACTTCTTAGTAGGTTAACAGATAGTTAAATCGTACATCTGTTTTTGTCTAAGTTGAAGGAAAAATTAAGATAAACATATGATTTAACTGTCAGTTAACTTACCAGGCAGTTGGAACAATCGAGTAATATAACTCTGAATTCGAACCTGAAATAAATTTCAGGTAGCGACTGTTAATACAGGTCTAAGAAAGTGACTTGACATAGTTTTAGCCTAACACAGTTCGTCAGACTTGTTCTGTGTACATTCTATTGCAACTGCATAATTATGTACATAAGGAGATACGAACTCAAATGTGAATTAGGAACAGAGATTGGAGGGAAACGCACGATTATCCGTATTCGAGTATTCGGCGAGTCCGCGCCGACGATTGATAGCCGTGAAATTGTCGAAATCTCCATGACGCAATTAAGAATCGATCACTCGGACGGTTTCGTGAACGAAGTGATTGCCCGAAGGAACTACCGTTAAAGCGATCGTGACCTCGATTTATCCACGGTGGATTCTGTGTGCAGATCCGCGTTTCTGCAACGATACCCGCCTAAATATAACCGGATTCGCTACACTTTATTGCACCGTATGTATCAACGACACGTCGGGAGTTGTCTCGTTGTATCCTCCACGCATAAGTGAGGTACCGCGATCCGCGATAAGAGCATCCGTATCCTGCTACTTAACATTAATAGGATCAAAAGTGAGATACCGTATCGCGCATCATGAAATGAATTCCTCAATTATGCGCGCACCTAAATCGCCGGCGGATCTGCTGTACTTCATCTCATCGTGCGTATCGAGAGGCACGTCGAGAGGGAAGTTGTTTCGTTGGCATAAGTCCTTCACGTAAATCGAGACGTGGATCAGACGTCAATCTGCAAAAAGAAACCGAATGTCATGAGGTGATTTTCGCGTCAGTGTTTCGAGGAGCCATAAGCACTCGGTGTGTTTACAAACCCATGAGCCGGCAACTAATTCAGAGAAGTATTTATCGACCAATCTCTGAGACCGAGACGAGACTTTCGTGCGCACAGTTTGTGCGTGTGTACACGCGGGCCACGTGAGTCATGTGTGAGGACACATGGCGCAAAAATTCGCCGTCTACGTTCGCTCGATAAAATTGCCGGCGCCGTGCGACTTCTCGCGGCTCAAAAATAGGACGCTCTCGATCACACGGACGGCAGTCGTCCTCCGCGTTTTTTCCCGCGGAGAAATCGGCAAGCCGTGTGCACCGTGTTCCCGTGGCGATGCATAAAATTTTTAGAGTAACGCCGCCGATCGTGACTGCACGCCACGAATTATGAAAGTGTGTGAAAGCCCCGGGGAAGAGAGTAAGATGTGTGCGCGGTGCTCGTTGGACCAGTGCGTACCGTGTGTGCTTCGCACATACGCGTGCTTCAATAACCCAATTCAACCGTTTTCAGCGACGAGAGTCTCTCAGACGTTCGGTCGAACGTTAACCCTTTAAGTGAGCGCGCAGCGGCACTCCATGCCGCGAGATTGGTTTTGCTGAAAGATCACTTATGACGCGTGCCCTTTTTCTATTACGGCCTTTTGTGCTCTTCATTCACCGTGTTTGTTACGAAACAGCGCATATTTTGTATTTCTTTCCATCAAGAGGTTACTCGTTAGCCAGCTTTCAAAATGTGAATCACATTTTGCGGTAGGGAAGTTCTATTTAGCTGCCGGGATAAGTTAGTTAAAATCGATTATTTCTACTATTTCTAAACAGATTTCAGAATCAAGCAAGCAGATATTTCAGTCATTTTTTACACGTTTTTAAAAATCTTGCTTGCTTAATTCTGTAATTTGTTAGAAAATACCAGAAAATATTAGAAATAATCGATTTTGTCAACTTACTCCGATATTATTATTTTTATTTTATATGTTATTGCTATATGTTATTGTTTTATTATTATTATTTTATTTATTATTGTACTTTATTTTATTATTATATATTATTATTTTTGTTTATGCTTTATATTAATATATCCTTATTTAAACAGTTTTAAGTTTCTTTTTTAGTTATCTAGTTATGACTAGTCACAGATTTATGTAAATTCAGAAATTCCAACGATATGTATTTTATTACAAATATATTTTACTTCCTTCTGTACTTACAATTTTTATATTACAATTTTATAAGAAATAAATAATAAGTTCGCGATGCGGTACTTTGTATCGCGCGCGGCCAGTAATGTTTTTTAGGTGAGAGGCGCGCTCGCTTATAAGGGTTAAAAAAGAAAACAAGTCTGTGGCAAGAGCCGCACGCGAATTATCGTGGCGCGTACTCTGAATGGAATCGTGATAAACGCGACAATCATTGCGCAAAATTCGTCCGATTTTTGCGACGATCAATACACGCAATCGAGAAAGGAACGTAAGTCACTGGTAGAGATGTAAAATTATTGTCAAATTCAGAGTGACGATTATTTACGGTAAAATTACGGTAAAATTACGGTAAAATGGTGATTTTGGCAATTTTGATAAAATTTGTTGTTCTTGATAGTTTCGATAGTTTAGATGCACAAATATTCGTCTTTTCCATATTAATGCATAAAATAAAACAGTATTCTTCTTATATTCTTATCAAATGCGATAATCTCTGAAATGTCTCTCAGATGAGAGGAAGGGAACTATTTACAATTTTTCGAGAGTATTAAAATTTTCATTTCTTAAAATACTAATAAAAATTTTGAATTATATACCACAGTCTTAGTCGCTGAAACAGCAAGGTAATAAATGAAAATGCTGTAAACCTATAAGATAATATGAAAAATATAAATTGAGACTTTAAAATTTTTATTTTTAAGTTTCTCTGATTATTACAGTTATCTAGTTACCTAGTTTTCTAATTATTATATGTTATATATAATATATCAATATACAATATCAAAATATTTTATGAAAAATATGAGTTAATTAAAGTGTCTTATTCATCTTAGGCTAAATGCTCTTTTTGAGTTTTATAGTAAAATTTTTTATTTCTGTAATTTTTTTCTATATTACAATTTCATCAGATTTTCGAAATTATCGAGTAATTTACCGTAATTTATCGAGTAAGTTACTGTCAGACTGAATTTATTTTTATCTTTAGTCGCAAATAACAGGCAATAAATATAATAAATTTAATATAACATTAATATAACATAAATTTAATATAACATTATACAAATATAATAAATTTGCGCAAGGTATGACGGTATCGAGATATGTTGAACACGATCCACTAATTCCATACGCAGCGCTTAATCAGCGCATATGCAAGAAGCGCAAGAATGCAAGAAAGTACAACGTTGCAGAATTTCGCAACTCAGATTTGAGCTACTTATTTAGATTAGTTCAACAAAGATCCAGGTTACCATGGCATTCTCTCTAAATATCAATATCAAAAGAATATAAAGGATCATAGCCAATTCCATGGAATGATATTTGTTTTAGTGTTTTAGTTTCGCTTATTCGTGTTTTGACTTACGTTTTAATTTTAGTTTACCATAGCATTGCCACTAAACATCAATATTAACAGAATATAAAAGATCATAGCCGATGTTAGCAAGATCCGAATCATCGAGAATCCACATCTAATACGTCAAAATCACGCAAATAAGCGAAACCAAGACAAGAATACCGATATCGATCATGACAAACGCGATACGTTTGAAGTCTAATCTCATATTTCATTGAAATTGAGATTGACTTCTTTCTGGGAAATCTATTCTTACATATTGCCTATGTTACCGGTATTGTATGAAATTCAGATATTGTATAGAATACTTAAGCATTCTACAGAATGCTTATCAGTTTTTATTGCTGATTTATAATTCATTATGCAACATTTTTTCAGAACTAATAAGAACACATTAATACTAGACCACAACTCAGCTGATAATGCTTTTATATATATTGACTAGATATTTTATACAATGCCGGATTTTTCACTTTACCGACAACACCTATGTAATTCCTACATATTTTTTATATAATCCTATATAAAAATTGACATATAAGGCTCTCAAGACGTACAATCATATAATATAATTCCTATATAATTGGCCGATTTTTCAACGAACATGATCTCGATGTCTCCTCAATCGAGAAAGACATACAAAGAATTTAGATCAGTATCAAATTCTTTAACTTTCCTTGGTAAAAATTTAATGCAGTTTTCGAGCAATTACTGAACAGTTGTGTTAATAGTCATCTAGTAATTAAACCAACGAAAGTAAAACTACTCGGGATCCTAATTAAGATGTAACGCTATTCCTGTAATTACTGCATACAAAGGATATGCGAGACTAGAACCCATTTACAGAACGAAAACAGAAAAACTATTTAACTGATTAATAATCAAGTCTGCTACTTATAAAATGGATAGATTTGCCTTGGTAGTATTTTACTTTTTATACATGATTTCTAAAAATTTCGAAAAATTTTAATGCTAATAGGAGTCAGCGCCGGAAATCTTTGTGATGCATAATATATATATTTTTTTTGTTCCCCGCTTTTTGTGTGACGTTTCTCATAATTATCAAAGGAAATGTGTTCTTTTATCTCTATTCTTGTAGTTCTGTCATTCCATTATAAGTGATTCTTTGAATCTGAACTATCATGACAGTTTTCACTTGTATCATTACCATCAAAATACTCTGATGTGTTCTCATGGTAATGAAATGTCGTATTATTAGCACACACCTCGTTTGTCTTTTGCTCACTTTCATTTCTAACCTTGGTTGTCATCTCTGTTACAGACTCAACATTGTCAAACTTAAGCTTAATTTTCTTCAATTTCCTTTTTCTTGCTTCATGCCTTTCCACGTTTGTTTATTCATTATTCACGCAATTTTAAGCTCTTTTTTTAACAATATAAATAAATATATTCTACATTTATTCACATCATAATACGTGCACATTATAGAACTGAACTAATATTATCAATACTACGTATCTTGGAATAAGTCGGTACTGCGTATCTGGGAAAAAGTAGTTATTACGCAACATTTTTTCAGAACTAATGGGAACACATTAATATTAGACCAATAACTCAGTAGGTGTCTACACAAACTGTATACATTTCTACCAAGGCCGTTTATCTTTTTTCACATTGTTTCCGCGTCCGACAATCGTTCGTCGACAATACTTATTTAATTGTTGCATGTTTCACATCGCTCTTAACGTGTAGAAAATGAATAATTAATTCTATGATCGACAAGGACAAGTGCGATCTTCACGCATCAGATCGCCACTTCTTATATGTAACTCATGCATCAGACACGGACGTAGAAAACAGGTTGCATACGTGGATTGATACAACAATAACGCATTCTGGTAGCGCGTTATGGCGCAAGCAAGATATCATCTCTCTCGACGGAATTATAATAAAGCGCCTGTCGTTCGCGAGCGTCGACGCAACGCTGACTGTCGCGTTTCCTCCGTGTTGTAATCGTTCATCGTGAACGGCGCGTGGACGTCAGTATTAACAGATGTCGGACGCTCTTACATTACGAATATCGAGAAGTTGCGACATGTGAGATGCATATGGAGAAAACATTCCGAACGGTCCGTGGAACACCAGATGCTACGACTTGTGCATCTCGTTCTTCTCGTTCGCGCGAATGCACGACAGTTGACGGTCGGAATGTTCCGAGAAAACTTTCCTTCGTTTGAGCTAATTCGGTATATTAATTGGAGCAAGAAGCACGGGTAAAGAAGACCCCGGAGCTATATGACTTCAAGGATATGTTGCTCATGTGCTTTTTTAGTATATATCTTGAGAGGAATAGTGGGTATAAGATCGCAAAATGCTTCTTTTAAAACAAATACTTTTCCCTGAGTTTCATTAAAATCGAAATCATATTATAATTAAGAAATAATAAAAATAAATTAAGAAATAGAAAAAACCGATTTGGTAATAGTACAATAATTTTTCGAACCCCTTTCTCTCTCTCTCTCTCGAGAGAGAGAGAGAGAGAGAGAGAGAGAGAGAGAGAGAAATTTTCTATCAATATTCTATATTATAATTAAATAAAACTACACTGAAAGAAAAAAATAGTTGATCTAACTAGAATTATAGTTATTTTTGGCCCCAATCATATTTTTTGGTTGCTCTAACATGTTAATAGTAGTAGTAACATGGATATAAGGTTATTATCAATAATATTATAGTAGAATTTAGTAAAATATAGTTTCCTCAAGTATAATTCATAGTAATCATTTTTGTATGCGATTACGAATACTAGTTACGAATACTAAATATTTTTTTCTCACTGTAAGCGATATGTTACTAGATAAAATGAAATTTCTCGCAAGTGTATGATATACTGTTTCTGGTAAATGCAATTTTCATTCAAAAATGATTGAATGGAACATATGGGAAGACGAAATAAAGTTGGCTTATAATTAAAGGCTAACAGGAGAGCTGTGAAGGCCTCTCGCGAAGATTCTGGAACTACTAATCAGGATATATATTTTACACGTGACCTTCTTGTCCTGCGCTACTGGGCAATTGAACCCGGTAGCAAGGCAAGATGACTCTGTTGCCGCATGTTTGTATTTTGGTTATTATAAAACAAAATATAGGTTAACAAGGTCGTGGCGGGCATTAATACATAGAAGAAGGTTGCCTTTATCATGTTTAAACAGTCAGTTACAACAATTAGTTGTCTGAGAAGTTGCAACTTCGGAATTCTAAAATATAGGACATCTAGCCCCGCTCTCCGCTATGTGGAACAAAAGTTTTCGATACTTTTCATTCGCAAAGATCAATCTGCGAACTTTCCTCCATAATGACATCGCAACATTCGTAAACGCATCTCGCGAAAGGAGATTGCAGAACGCAGCTGCGATTAGAGACATAGAACGCTTTCAATAAATCGCGTCGAGCATGCGCTTGGCAATTCAAGAGACTGCGAGATACTTGTAAAACACCTTTTATTTATAATTGTATTCAACGAAACGATTATCGTGTAGTATGTAAGGTCATTGTGCCTTTGCTGCAGAATGAAATGTGTTAAAACAAAGTGCTCGAAAGGCACGTTAATACATGTTTCCACTTTTAACATACCATGTTGGCAGTTTAAATTAGCATACGTATGTGCATTAAAAGAGCACACACAAGAACACAGACGTCCCACGTATTGTGGGATCGTTGAAGGAAAGTAACGCGTTTTGGTGGTATGTTATACATTGAGAGAAAAAAATTATTAAGATTTAACTAAAGTCATAGTTATTCTTGGCTCCAACCATATTTTCTGGTTGTTCTAACACTTGTTTGTTATTATCTCTAACATTATAGTAGAATTAATAAAAAAATAACCATTGATTATTTTTTTATTAATTCTACTATAATGTGATTATATGGTTTTCTTAACTATAATTTATAACAATTATTTTTCTATGTGATTATTGTTACGAATACCTACTATATTACAGTCATAAATACACTATATATAATTATAGTCACAAATTTATAATAATTACTTCTCTATGTAGTTGCAATTATAAAATTTTTTTTTCAATGTGTATACTGTAACAAAAAGGTATATCGTTTCAATACACTTCTATCATTGAAAAAGTGACAAAAGGTATTCTTTGAATGCAGTTGCCAGTTAGTGTCTCAGAACAGTACGCTATCAGGATATAACACTCTGATTGTCTCTATTTTTACAGTGTTCTAATTGTAACACACATATTGTCCCACATCTATCTTTGCAGTGTTCTAATTCGCGAAGTTCGACAATTTCGCCTTGATTCGAGTGCAACAAGGTGAAGGTATTGATCGATTAAAATTTTCTTTGACTAAAATAATTAGCAAATCAATAAGCAAACTTAATCAATCGATCAATCAATCAATTCATTATTAATCAGTGCATAATCAACTATATCGCAGTTTTACTAATAATTAATTCCATCAATCAATGAAATTATTTGTGATTTTGTACATGACGATTGATTATTATTTGATTTATATGTATTATTTGATTATATTGATCATATATGAATTTTGATTATTGTTCTAAGTCTTGCTGATTGTTTTGTTAAAAGAAAATTTTAATCGTCAATGCCCAACACTGTGAAAGTATCTCGTGCTCCCGTCATCGAGATTCGTATCGTCCTCTCAGTGAAGAGCAGGATACGTGCAGAAGACAGGACAGATCGACGGTTGTCCGCGGCGCGGATTATTCGTCGGATGCGTTTTTCGACGGCGGTGGCGGCCAGACGCACGTAAAAGAAGCAACATGTGCGATCCAACCTGTGACCTTCTGCTCTCTTCACGATAACGGTTGTTGTACGACCCGGGCATTACAATCTGACATCCCCGATAAAGTCGGTCGTGTAGCGCGCGGCAGACGTTAGCGTTGTTAACGTTGTACGTTGCGTCTCGTCAGGCGTATGGTAATGCATGCTTCTCATATGCGATAGAAATTAATTTCTCGAGTCTGGAACACCGTCTCGCATCGTGACAGTGATATCGTCCTAGAAAGCACCGTATTGGAGGGTGCACCGTGAGTCACCACGCAGTGACACCACGTTCTTTGCAGATCTTTGTAGCCAACAGCAAAAAGCTGATTAAGACTTTTTTGTGCAATTTAATTGTCGCGAAGATATCGTACGAGAGAAGCGCGTTGATGTGAAGTGCAATCAATTAGAAAAAGAACATATATCAATATTGAAGTAAAGGTGCCCATAATTAAGGACCGGCACGCTGAGAGAAAAAAAATCTAAAAAATAAATAGTATTTATTCAATCAATTCTAATAACACATTTACTTGTACTAATATACATATTTTGAGCACTGAGAGAAAATTTCTTTTAAATGAGAGAACATATTTTTTTTTCTAAAACATCGTTGCTGCTCATGAAAACAATTGTTTATTTTATTCAAAGAAATTTAGATTTAAGTAAATATGTTATTAGTACTTATTGAAGAAATGGTTTTATTTTTCAGATATTTTTTTCTCAGTGCACAAAGGACTGTAGTGCACTCTGTGAAAAGACCTTTCACGGAGACCCCGGCACTATACTAATCAGGATACATATTTTATATATGGCTTTCTTTTACTTCTGGGCTACTAGCCAACTTGACCTAGTACCAGGATAAAGTAGCCACGTTGCAACATGCTCATATTTCATTTATTATAAAAAAAAGTATATATGGCTCACAGGATCATTATGGACATAAACACATAGAAGAAGGTTGTCTCTATGACGTTTGTACAGTCAATCGCAACAATATATTATTTGAGAAGTTGTAGCTTCGACATTTTGAAAAATGTAGCGTTTTGCGACTTGATGTTCCCTATGAATTATTGCACAATAGAATTATTACCTAATCTACTAAGATATCGTTGATATTTGAGAGCGAGGAAGTATGAAATGACCGATTAAGGATTAAGAGGACATTCTGATTGGAAAGAAACGTCGCAATGAAAGATATTTTTCAGAAATTTTGTATAAAAAAACGAAAACATCGAATAATATCAAACTTTGCGTGTTTTTTTAACTTTATTTTTACTATCCAAGTGATTAAAATGTTCTTTTTTTATATGTTATATTGTTACTTTTTATTCTTTTTCTTATTGATAACGGTCATATATATTCATCGTTGTTACTAATGACAATTACGATAAGCTCGATAAGCAGCCGTCTTTTTCCGCGATCGTCCGCGGAAAAGTCGACATTCGCCGCGCATGCTGTCCTTATAACCGCGCGTTATTTGCGATTCGTCCCGACAAAAGTACTCGTCGTGAAAGTGGCATTCTCCAACCAGGTAAGGTCGCCATCGGGATACCTCGAATCTCACGCATAGCGTTGTTATCGCAGTTGGAGAAAGAAAAGAAACGATCGGCTGGTCACCGACTGACTCCCGTATGAGCCTCGCGCGCCTTTCGTCGCGAATGATCGCTCGGATAAAAGCCGCGGTGGCACCCATGTCGGTCAAATCAAGATTGCATCGACACGAGAAGGATCGTGTGCAGTTATCCCCGACGAGATGATGACGTACGTGCGGCCGGCAATTTAAAGTGCCATTTGCTTCCTGTGGAAGGGAACAACGGCCTCATTTCGACATTCAGTGCCGTTAAGTATTTACGTATAACCGGCTTAATTGCGCGCGGCACATAATGCAGCAAGTGACTCGCTAAATCACGTGTTTACGCGCGAGTATAAAGTCTCTCTTACGAAGGGAGTAGAACGAAAAAAAAAGAGTAATGAAGTATGAAACGATCTGAGCGATTAAGGCATTCTGCTTTGAAAGGTCGTAGAAAAAAGTACTTTTTATAGGAAAACGAAAACATAGAATATAATGTATATATGTTTTTCTTTTGTGTTATATTATTGCTACACTGTAAAGAATTTTGTATACGAGTAAAAGTTTCCTCTTTTTACCAATCTTTTATTGTTATTTCAATGTGAAATTAATATACAATTGACATATTATTATTTTCGTGACGTTCTAATACGTTACATTAATATCAACTTCATAACTTTACGATTTTTGTATGTCATTTAGAAATGAAATATTATTTTAACACAAGAGTTATTTTAACACAATTATTTCAATCATGTCATAAAGTCACTTTGAGATATTAACAAATATTATAGTACATAATACTTATCTATTAATTTAAGTATTCAGACTTTATTTCACAAATTTGTTCCATTGATTGCAAATGTTGCTTTTCGAAAATATCTTTTTATTTCAATGTATTTTACAAGAATTTTTAACATATCGTTTGTTCGCTACTGATGTTATTAAAAACAAATAGACGATACTCAGGAACCCTATGCAAAGTTTGACGTTTGTTATTTTCGTTTTCCTACGAGAAAATTTCGGTGAAATATCTTTTTCTGCATTGAAAAAAGAATTTGGTTGACGAAACCAAAATTTAGTTAAAATAGGATCAACCAAATGTTTGGTAATTACAATAAAAAAATTTAATTACTGTTATTTTGCCTTACTTTCTCAGTAATATATTTACTCAGTCATTAAGCAAAGCAAAATAGCGGCAATGAAATTTTTTTATAGCGATTATTAAATATTTGATTGATTACCAAATTTTGTTTTCGACAACCAAATTCTTTTTTCAGTGTGCTTCGGGCCTCTCAAACCAGAATGCTCTCTTAAAGTTAAAAACAGAGACTTTTATCGGAGTGTGACCCCGTCCGTGACGGGCGATTTAAAGCTTACTGACCCTGTTTGAACGTAAATTGATGCATGGACGCTCGACAGTAAAGTGATATCGGAATCGCTCGAAACCGCGTTGCGGAAAGTTGCATTCTGCCAAATAACGCGTTCGCGAGCATTTTCGAGACGCGTTTCGGGTCCAGTTAACGGTTTACCGGATACCGCACGGCCGCAGAATTTACGGTAATTTCCAAATTAGTTCCGACTCGACGTCACGTTTCACCCCGCCGCGTCTCAATTGGACGAAAGCATCCTTTTTCCTCCGTAAACGCTGCAATGTCGGGATGAACGTTATAAAACTATACGCGATGCCGTTCGGAAGTGGATGGAATTTTCACGATCTGGCTCTGGGAAGAAACGCCGGAAATAACTCGGCGCGAAGGGTTAATGCGCGATCGTATAGAACGATAAAACGATAAAAAATCGCGGCCCCCGGGCGGATACCGGATCGCGCTCGCTCGTGAATGCATATTGAGCCGATCCCATCCCTAGTCGCTTGCCGTTGCTCGCTACTGATCGCAATGGATTCTGCGAAACTCGTCTCCTCGTCCGGCAGGCAAACCGGACAACCTAACCACTCGTGTAAATTTCGTGAGTGTAACTGTACGCGGCATAAGTGATACATAAATTTGCATGCGAATTGGACCGAATTGCGCCTTTACGCGGCGTTACTGCTTTAATTTCCCGGCTCTCCGTGCATCCGCGTGGATGGAGTGTCATCTTGAGTAGCCCGTCCTTAGACGGTCACGACGCGTCACAAGCTCACCGATAGAATAAAATTTCTCACAAGTGTATAATATACTGTTTCTGATAATAAATGCAATTTTCATTCATAAAATGATTGCAATAGAAGAGTGTATGGGAGGACGAGGTAAAGTTGGCTCATAATTAAAGGCTAACAGGAGAGCTGTGGAGACTTCGCGCGGAGACTCTGAAACTGCTAATCAGGATACATATTTTATACGTGGCCTTCTTATCCTGCGTTACTGGATTATTGAACCCAATACCAAGGCAAAATGGCTCTGTATGTTCGTATTTTGATTATTACAGAATAAAATATACGATTACCAAGGTCGTGGCGAGCACTAATATACATAGAAACAGTTTACCTCTATCATATTTATATAGTCAGTCGCAACAATTAATTGCCCGAGAGGTTGTAACTTCGAAATTCTAAAACACAGGGCATCTAGCCTCGGTCCCTTCTAATCGTCGTCGAGCCACTCGTAATTTCCCGGCGCGCGTTCGCGCGCCACCAACGCATGTATAATTGCGTACACGCCGCGTCGCGCAAATTAATCGCCGCGTTTAGCCATCCCCCGGCCCGTATCTGATATTACACCGAGTTACACATCGCGCCATAATGCGACGCCGTGTAAAACACAAACGGCCGTTGGATCCGCGAGAATGACGACCGCCGACGGCGGCGTGCGAGCCTCTCGGCTCAAACGCACGCAGATATTCGCGCGTGTACGCGCACTGTATGTACTGTACGTGTGTATACGAGCAATTCGCGGACGATATTGCACGCCACGACAGAATGTTATCTCGTTCTCGAATCGCAAAGTTCGACGACGAGGAGACGAGAAGGGATCCGGTGAAATCGCCCGCTATAGCTCGTCCCTGTCGCTCTATCGGCCTCGATCTATCCTCCTCTGCAGGCCCCATCAGCAACACCACCGCTTGCCCCCCATCCTCCCTCCCACTCGTCGTACAATTAGGGTTAATTAGCACGCGTAAGCGAGAAATCGCAATTGGAGCAGGCGAGCAGTACGAGACGGCGGTAACGCGGCGGCGGGCAGCATCATTCGCTCTCTCCATTCGACTTTCCACAAAATCGTCCTCGCTGAATTGCGCGCGAATGCGTGTGTATCGTCATTCCTCCTGTCTTTCTCTCGGGCCGTGTATCGGAACCGGTATAGTTTCGATCGTTTCGACCTCTGCTTTGTATATAACACATATGCGCGCGCGGAAAGGTGAGATCTCGATGTAGAATAGCTCGTTTCGAAATACCACAGGCGCTTATGAAATTATGATGCGCGAAACGATCGTGTCTTGCTTTCTTTTGGAGAATGAATCCATTTTCTTTCATCTTGGCAACGAAACGAGAGAGAGAGAGAGAGAGAGAGAGAGAGAGAGAGAGAGAGAGAGAGAGAGATGTGTGT
>NW_022639472.1:2088815-2089604 GCF_010583005.1 Odontomachus brunneus
TGCGCGAAACGATCGTGTCTTGCTTTCTTTTGGAGAATGAATCCATTTTCTTTCATCTTGGCAACGAAACGAGAGAGAGAGAGAGAGAGAGAGAGAGAGAGAGAGAGAGAGAGAGAGAGAGAGATATGTGTGCATAGGGAGGAATCGACTCTGAATCTTTTGTTATTTGGGATTAGATGAAAAACTCGATTGTAGAAACAGAAAGATTTCTGCAGAAGATTTCTATTCAGCTGATTGCTTTCAGTTATTTGTCATTTATCAAACGAATTTGATTTTGTCTTCAACTTGCTGTAACTTTCATTATTTTTCAGTTTTCTAAAAATTCCTATGCGCGTTATGACCTAGATAATTTTGTTAAGATTAAGAATAGGGTAGTAGTCCATATTATATTACTGTGCCTGTCTCTGTTAGTGTGTCTTTCAATTTAAATAAGCTATAAAAGAACCTACACATACACACACACGTTTTATATACGAGGGTGGTCTGAAAAGTTTCCGACCTCAACGTGAAGATAGCAGCACTTGTAAATAAAAGCTAGTGAATTTCGTTGTTCATCTGTTGACAGTTACTCACCGAAGTTTCAGCCATTTTGGACTCGCAGTTGTTATGTAACAGTCGTTTGAGTAAGTTGATGTGAGTGTTTTTGTGAAAATGGACAAAATCGAGTATCGAGCTGTCATTAAATATTTGTTTTTGAAAGGCAATACGCCTACGCAAATCAAAGATGAGTTGGATTCTGTGTATGGGGACTCTGCACCATCATTTACGACAGTGAAATTTTGGGCCGCT
>NW_022639472.1:2089614-2098003 GCF_010583005.1 Odontomachus brunneus
ATATATATATATATATATATATATATATATATATATATATATATATATATATATATATATATATATCAGCGCCTGGCTCTTAGGGCAGGTTTTATTATATGGTTGTTAATTTTGGAGCTATTTTGTATATTGTATTGTTTTATTAAAAATAAAAAGATTTTATATTAATCATTTTCCAAAAGAGAGAGCAAGTCCGCTTTCCGGATTCGATATTCTATTCTTTTCGCGAGTGGATGAAATTTTTGCGTATGAAGAATTTTTTATCATACTTATCATACTTATCATTTTTATCATCTGCGCTTATCTCAGTGACGAAAGTGAAATCTTCCATCTCCATTGCCGAAGCACGAGTTCAAGTTTTAGTGTGTGATTTTTTAATATTCTGATTTCTGCAAATTGCAGATTAACAGTAGACTAACATTTGTACAAGTTACAGCGTACGATTTTTTAAATATTCTGCCTTCGTCGTGAATTGCAGACTAATAGTAGACTAATATTTGTACACTGAGGGATCAAAAATTGCACCGAGATTCAATCAAGCGCATTTGTTAACTGTTACAAGGCTTTTTTCAGCGCGGACTAATTGTAGAATAATATGACTATATTTTGGATCGTTCTCACGTATCATGCTGAATGTCGAAATTTGAACTGATCGAAAAGTATACCGGTGTCGTCAATGAATCGTTTCAAGCGTCTTGATGACTCGTGAAACTCCAATGCCGTCGCCAGTTACTGTCGATTTGTATAATACCAGCGATTTCGCCCGCGCACAATATCTTCTTTGACGCTCTCCTTCGTTGAATAACATCTTTCTCCATAGCGGCCCGATGAAAGAAGGAGTTGCGGAGGTGCCAGCGGCGTTACGTAAATCACGGAATGCAGATGCAACTCGCGCGAGCGTAATGAGTCTTAATTCCCGAGATACATCCGAAAATATATTGCCTGACATAACACATCGTTAGGTAATATGAACGCATTAGGAACATCACGATGTCCGGAATTTAATAGAATCTCGTAATTGCGGAGAGATACGGGTCGGATAAAAAGAGATGAATATCTTAAACTTCCCGTCCCTACAGAGATCTATGGGTTCTTATAGGCTTTATTATATAATTGTTAATTTTCAAGCCATTATTCTACACGGAAAAGAAATTTCAGTTCGGATAACCGAATGGGGATCAGATGAAAAATTCATTGACGAGAACTAATATCTCGTTTGTACAAAAGTTCCGGAAATAATAGTCGTGCGCGAGAAAATTCCTAAATTGTATTTATCTTGTTTCGAAATACTTTACATCCAAAAAAATACAGATTCCTCTTAGCGGAATATTCTGAATCGTGGAGAATTTTACTATTATAAGTTGAGAATTTTACTCTTGTAAGAACCGGTTCTTCAAGAAGATTCTTCTAAGATCAAACGGGTAATATTCTAAGCTCAATATCCTTAAAGTCAGAAGAATTTCGTCTTTTATTTGCACGGAGAGAATATTGTAATAAAAATCACGTTATATTTATAATGCTTAATACAATGTTTTTGGTAATTTTGGTAAAATTACCAAATATTTTAATTTCAAATACAAAAATAATTTTTTCAGTGCAGCATCTCGCATTCTTTTTCTTGCTTAAAATACGTGCGACAGCTGGCTCGTTGTCTCAGATGTTTAATTGATCTCTTACTTGCGCAATAATCTCGAAAATTGCCGATATTACAATAATATAACATCTCTATGAAGATACCCGGCCGTCGTGCGAAAGTAATTAAGAGAGCTGAACGGTTCCAACAGGCGGATCGTCATTACTCACTACACAGAAGTCGTGAAATCCGACTGGTGTAATCGTCATCAGTTGGCTAGGCACGGCTACCATGACTCAGCCTGTACGTCGCGCACAACATTGACGAATAATTTACCGGCGAGTGGCGTAAGCGGATAGAGAGAAGTATTAACGAGAGGCGCATGCGAAGGACTTTACTTACCTTTAGCCGGCCGAGAGAAGCGCTTAGCGAGATAAGCCTGCTTATACTTTTCCTCTCTTTTTCTCTTTCTTCTTTCTCTTATCTTGCGAAAATAGACGAGGCTTCGCGAGAATGTCTTCCGATCGGGCCGCGGAATGCAACTACAAACACAACGAGGATGCATATTTACATAGCGGCGCCATTGCCATTATATCGACGCGCGATTAAACGTGCGGGGGATTAATTTTCCAATAGAATCTTATCGGCGATCTTGAGCTCTCATAGCTGTACACGCACAGCCACCGCACACGCGCGTTATCGCGTATTTTACAGTGTCAGCCCACGATAACGGAGCCGGCGGACATGGCTTTACTGAAAAAAAAGTTTAGTAACCACCAAGTCTAAATTATAGTTACTGGATATAGTTACTTTGGTGAAATGGCTTCAACTAAACGTGTGTAGGTGAATATATTGAGTTGAATCATAAGTTTGTGTAGATTTTGACACCTGTGTGTTGCTATTAAGAGGATAGTTCTGTACAGTTAATCACCTATCTGTATGCTTTGATACTGAAACTGACAATTCAGAGCATATTTTGTGGTATAAGTGATACTGTTTTTAAAGAAACACAGTCTCTTTGTTGCGACTTGAAAATGGAAGGTAACGAGTTTCTTCGGTGTATTACGCTTATTTATGTCCGTAAAAATTGTTAGAATTTGGCTGAGATGTTTTACTTCATCCACCATATTCACACAATGTTGTCTCTTCCGATTGTCATCTGTTTCGCTTCTTACAAAACTCTCTTGACGACATAAACTTTGCTTTAAAAGATGTGAAAAATCTTGGTGTCTGTTGCTAACACTTGATGATTATTTATATGGTGTATATCAGCAAACAATATGTTAAATAAAACTATGCTGTATAGTAATAATTACTATATTACGTGATAAATATACGAAATTACCAAATATTTGAATAATTAAGAATTATTTTGCAATATATTATTTCAAAATTATGTAGTACTATTTTAATCTTAGTAAATATTAATCAAACCATTTAATTGGTTCGACTAAATGAGGAATTTATGTTGTAATTATTAATATACTAATTTACTGTGTATGTAATTATTAATTACTAATTATTTTGTAATTATTATCAGGCGATTAGTAATTATTACTATATTTAATATTAACTATATTTAATATCAAGTATTGTACTCAAATTAACTGCATTTGTTAATTATTATGATTTTTTAAATATTTTTTAGTGAAATGGGATTTTAAAGAAAATATATCACGTTTAATGTTAAATGTTTTGTTCCATATTGTTTACTCATGTGACGATCGTGTTACCATGAACTGATTACGATAACTAAAAATCGATTTTTCATTGTTACACTGAAAAATTTGTATTGTCAACTAAAATATTTGGTACATACGATTTAATTGACATTACATGTTTTTTACTTGTGCCAAATAAATGTATCATGTACATGTATTATTAAGAAAGCAAAACACACATAGCGACAATTAAATTTTTTGGTTGTAATTGCTGAGCATTTGAGTTGATTTTATTTCAGCCGAATTATGATCTGGCGTATTTTCTTTTTAATAACAAAAACCTTTTTTCAGTATAAGGATTAAGCTTAGATTTAAATTTAAGCTTTTTTCTAAAAATAAAAAAAAAATATGTCTAAGGCGTTTGAACAGAGTTTGAATTTAAATCTAAGGTTAAGAAACTGAATCTTCAAACATTCAGACGATATTCTCTATTCTTGGAAAGTTTCATAGAAAATTTTCATACAAAATGAAATATTTCGCGGTTTTCTAAAAATATTCCGTTCTTTATCTTAATTTATTCTAATATTTATTTTACTCGTATTTCACATTTAACAAAATTTTTCTTATAAGGAGAAAATATATAAATGTACTTACGTTTCTTGCGCATGAAGTCCTCGACCGTTAGGTCAAACCTGTTCTTAATCAGTCAATGATCTAAATTTGATGGATCTTTCATTCGACATTCCTTAAAGCTTATTTGGAGGATCTCAGGTTGTCAGATAATTACGAAGCTAAAAATAGCTGATTCTCATCTTGCACAATCTTTGTTGTGATGTTCGGCAATAAAGATACCGCGTCAAGCGGCGAACATGTGGTAGGAATACAGAATCATACATATGTAATCCTCTTTGTATTTAAAATAAATGAGAAATTCGATAAGAGAAATAAATTTTCCAGTCGTTATCGGAAGACTGTATATCTTTATACCTTTTTTCACGGAAAATGAAATTATATTGAATTAAATTGAATTAAATAAAATATTGTATTACTATTAGAAGAAATTTAATGTCGATGGAAAGATCGAACTGGATTATTGCGATTAGCGAAAATCGATATTCTCGGCTTCGCCGCGCATTTCCGTTACTTCGTACTAGAGAAAAGTACGTGACTATATATTGCTAACGATAAAGAGAGGCGAGAACCACCATCGAAGTAAACCGGTATGTGTATATGTGTGTATGTAGAGTAAAAAAAATTCTTATCGAACATTTCACGATTACGAATAATCATTTAATAATCATTTTCTATCCGCGTAAACAAAAAACAAGGGACGTAGAACAGAACGGAGTTGAACAGGCAGAAGCGAGGCGATCTTGGCGTCGCCGCGTTTTCGGCTTGTTATTAACCTCCTTTCACTTAATCGTCGATAACGTCGAGCATGTCAGCGTCACTCGCTAATCCGGTGTGCCAGTGTCGGTGTCGCTACTGCATAAATGTTAAACTATTCCAGACTAAGCGTTTAGTCCCGACTGAGTCGCCTCCGACGTACAAATATGTTATACAGGGTGTATCATTTTAAATGATCCATTGAAATTTCTCGAAAACTAAGGATTCCGTCGGAAAATGTTTCAAATAAAATTTGTGCGGTTTCAAGAGAGACTTTATATTACTATTTTTGTTATTTAGAAAAACCTATGAATAAATACGCAAAATGTGGTTAAACTCACGAGTGCAAAAAATATCGCTGCAATCGGCGGAAAAAATAATGCCCGTTCTAGTGACTTGAGATAAAAAACCCGAAAGTTTCCTAAATAATATCCCTCTCTTTTGCGGCCATTCCTGTCACAATAGATGTTATTCTGAACTTACACTGAGAGAAGAAAACGGTTGATCTACTTAAAATTGTAGTTACCTTCAGCCCCAATCATACCTTTTTGTTATTCTAACATGAAAATGGTAATAGAAACTTGCATACAACACAAAAAAAGATTTGCTAATATATGGACAACTAAAAATATTAACTACAAGAGCAAAAGTTATTTAGTTGTGATAGCTAAAAGATTTACTAATATATATTATTTGCTAATATATTAGCAAATCTTTTAGCTATCACAACTAAATAACTTTTGCTCCTGCAGTATAATATTTTTAGTTGTCCATATATTAGCAAATCTTTTTTTTCCGTGAATCAACAATCTTATAGTTATCTACTAACTTATAGTAGAACTTAATAACAAGATAGTTTTCTTGACCATAATTTACAGTAATGATTTCTCTGTGAGATTAAAGTCACACATATCTTTTTCTCAGTACGTAACACGAAAGAGCGACAGCTTTCCAGCCACTCGAGATCCGCTCGGGATACGCCTGCAATAATCATGCGAGGTAGTTTCTATGGTTACATATCGTTTAGCGGGCGAGTCTCGTGACCGTATTTAAATTTCTCTTTTGGTAAACGCGCAGCCACACGACGTAACGAAAGGGGCCGTATCGGGTAATGGCGATCGTGTCGATACGAGCATTTGTTCCGCGCAATTTGCGTCCGCTGACCGGTTCGCATAGTGCGTGGGATTGCTAATTCCGCGCTGCGAACGATAAGAACGGAACAAAATTAAACGCATCGCGCACTCTCCGCTCCACTCCGTACGTACGTAGATACGAGTGCACATCGAATCGCACTTTCGCACGCAATTGCACGGCGATGGCGCCAGTCGTAACAAATTGCGGCTCGTCGCACTGAAGAAAGGATTTTATTGTCGAAATGGAAATTTGGTATATCGAGCCAGAATTAACCCCTTTTGTCAGCAATGTTGTTTTTCAAAAATGCAATTTTTTTCAGTTTACCCCAAATTAAATACATCAATATAATGTAGTTTCAACAAAACGTTAAAAGTTTCATGTTTAACGCCAGAGGCTTGGTAGTTTCAATTAATTTTCCTTCTTTCTTTTAATATTTCATACATTTTTAGTGTGTTTCTTTCTATGTAATAATACTCCTCATTATCTTTTGTTTGAAAGAAATTGAAAATAATGTCTTGGCAATTTTTAACGATCTCCATTCTACACTTTCGTTAAATACTATTTAAATATTATTAATATTTTTTATATTTATTTTTAAGCATACTAATAAAACTGGGACAACTGACGTCCCATTGGGGTTTTTGGAAGGGCATATTTGTGTTTAAAGATCGAAACACACACAATAAGAAAATGAATTACGTGGTCGGGAATTGGTACTTTTACCTTAATGCCAACCAAGTCGTATGTATTAAATACTTTTTAGTTCCAAATTTATACTTTAGTTCAAAATAATATTTACTTTTTATATTAAGGATAATTTTGTTAGTGCAAGCTTAGAGGGTGACGGTAGATTAAACAAATCTAATTGGCGATGTTCTCCGAACGCGCTTCCGGACATTTAGAACCAATACGATTTCTCGCGAATTGTAAAAGAATGAATATTGCTTATACGTTTTATTTAAAGAAAACCGCATCACTCCAATTACTTTCGAGGATTTTAATTAACTTTTTTTCTTTTTGTGATAAATTAACGTTAAAACGTTACTTTTACTTGAAAGAAACTATTCCAATTATTTGGTGGTTTCAATTAATTTCCCTTCTTTTTTAAATATTGCTTTGGCACATTTTTTTGATTTTTATCTATATAATAATAATATTCTATCTTATATATAATTATCTATATATAATAATATTCCTCATTATTTTTTAATTGAAGAAAAATTAAAAATAATGATTTTTAATAATTTTCATTTTACTTTCGTTAAATATTATTTAAATATCATTAATTTTTTTATATTCATTTTTAAGCACAGTGAATTTTTTAAATAACATGATTTATTGTTTTTTATAAGGTGTTATTGTTAAAGGATTTCTATTTTCAAAATCTATTTTTAAATGAAGTAAGATTTTTAAATATAACACTGTTTATTGTTTTTTATGCGATTATTAGAAGATCTTTTCGTTATAATTGCTACTATATGGGCTTTGTAAGATTTTTTGTTAGAATTTTTAGTTGAATTGAATTTTCTTAAATTATTATACTTATAATTTATTATAGTTTTGTATAGTTTTATACAATTTTTTTTTATAAGATCTGTTTGTTAAAATTTTTATTAAATATATCTTTGAACATTTTATGACACAACTTTGCATGTTTTTATGTATTTGGCATCTTTTTCACTTTGTTACTTTACTTTGTGTTACTTTTTTTTTACTTTTGTTACTTAAGTTCCAAGTACAAAAGTGCAAGCTTAGCGTGACGGCAGATTCAAATGAATTCACGCTAATTAGCGAAGCTTTCCAGACGCTTAAAACCGGTACGGTATTTCGCGAACGTGAATCTCGACGTGAAGTCGCCGTGCGGAAATCCCGTAAGAAAGTGCATAAATCCGTCGATTAGACACGCCGCGATGGACACTTTCGGCATTTAATCGCCGATGCAATTACGGTTCACGATAAGCATCCATCGGACGTTGTGCGTAGCGCGAGAGAACCGCGCGCTCCGATCGAGGTCGCTAAGGATATCTCCTCTCGCCCCTTTCGGCCGACGATATCCTCACGTTACGAAAATTCGCGGGGATTAACGACGTTCTCGGGCAATTTAATTAGACAAGATGTCGCAAGATCTCGCGCGAGATGCCGCTCTATAATTTTTCACCAGCGTGCGACGTGCGAAACGCGTTCGACGTGGATGCCCGACACGGAAAATGAGCAAAGGGACACGGCGGCTGCTACCGGGGATATTAATCGATGGCGACAATAAATGGACCAATCAGGGCCGGACGTGCAATTAATCTGCGCGTAATCTATTATTTATCCGCCGTGCGACGAATGCCAACATGCCAATCTCCATTTAACACCAGCGTCGAGTGTCGACCTCACGTTCTCGCGCGTCTAAGTACGCGTATAATCATCGTATAATAGAGCTTACGTCCCGGATAACATTATCGAATCCGCAATCGGCGGGGAATCTCGCGAAGTGTGTTTTCGAGACATTACAAGTTCAGTGTACGTGACGATGTCGCGAAACCGTGGCCGCCGGTCGGGTCTTCTAGGAAAATCCTAGGTCGTGGTTGAGCCTGATCCTGAGTCGCGCCATTATCGCCTAGGTCCTAGGTCCGCATGGTGAGAAGCC
>NW_022639472.1:2098068-2129318 GCF_010583005.1 Odontomachus brunneus
GGGGGGGGGGGGGGAAGAAGGAAGAGAGGCTAGATGAGGGGAAACATCGCCGGGCAGAAAGCTCGTGGTGGTCAGGAAGGGAGGAGGTTAGATGGAGCGAGGTGCAAAAGGTGAAAAACAGTTTGCCATCAGCATAACCGGTTTCGCGTATCTCTGAACGGGTCTCTCTCTTTCTCCCTTCTCCTGCTCTCTCTCTCTCTCTCTCTCTCTCTCTCTCTCTCTCTCTCTCTCTCTCTCGCTCTCGCTCGCGCGCTCTTCCGAGGATCTCCCAATCCAGGCAACGGGGTTTCGCTCAACAGGATCGCTCGCTTTCCTGATGATAGTCGAGTACTGGCTACCGGTGGCGGTGTCCTTGTACAGTTAAGGACATTATCTCGTCTCCTGCCCCAAATTCCGCAGGAGATCATATCGCGGATTGTTTTCGCGCCTCGTCTCGCTCGTGGATCACGCTCTGAGCCGAGCGCTGGACCATTCGCTCCGCCACATCTGCTCGAGACTAATAACTCCTCGCGTTATGATCCCAACATACCGCAACGGCAATTTAACGAATGAGACGAACGGCTTCGTATGCGGAACTCAATTTAGATCGCGATCTGTTGGATCGTCCTTTCGTACGTATTCGCATGGAAAAAGAAGTTTGATTGTATCAACATCAAGTGTAGTTGTGATAAACGCGCGTAACAACGCGTTCTACTTGAAGGAAACGAAATTTCGGGTTTTTAGTACCAAATTCAAGTTATAAGAAGCATCAAGAAATTCTGCGTTCTTCAATTAAAATGCTCGTTCGTTCGTTGAAACCAAACTTCACGTTAATGCAACCAAACTTTTCTCTCTGTGTAGGGCTTTAGATCCGTATTAATAGTAATTACTTGAAACCCATCTCAAGTGAGACATCCATATTTGAATTCAAAGCATGGTGAAAGTTTCCTAGTTGAATCACGATTACAGATATAAACATATCGCACTCACATGATTCAACGAAAAAACTCGGATCTAATTCCGAATTAAAGTCTGAATGTCTTTCACTCAAAGTGGCAACTGTTAATGCGAGTCCTAGATCTTTCGAAATGGTATAATCTGCTTAGATCACTTGTAATCGATTTCTCAACGTGGAATACCTCGGTAGAGGCTAGTCACGCCCAAATTCCCGACGTCAAAATTCGCTCGAATGGGAACGAATTCAGGTCGTTCTCCAAAACCCATAAATCACCATAATTCCTTGGCGAGTGAATTATTTAACTCGCGTCGATGATTTCAGCCGTATTACGCAGACTCACACACAGCTTCCGAAATCTCTTGTTGCAGATTCAGTGTTCACGTCGGGGACGCAGTTGAACGTGGCGAGCGCAGTAGTCGGCGGCGGCGATCACGTCGCGCTCACCGGGTGAGCCAGGAACAACAACGATGTTACGCAGTCCCTCGGCGAGATGCGCCAAGCGCGTCTTCGTCTTCCTGTTCGCTTGGGGCCTGCTGATGATCGCGGCGGTGCAGTTCCGCCACCTGGAAAACAGGGCGCTGCGGGACAGTATACCCACAGCCGAGGAGGGCGTCGGCAACCTGGCGGAGATTGCCGACGGCACCGGCAACGAACGCGGCGCCGCGAGCCGCTCCTCGGGCCTGGCTCTGACCCGCTACTTGTTGCAGAGATCACTCGGCGAGTCCGGTGGTGCCGCCAATTCCGCGGGCAACGGCGCTTTCTCGACCACCCTGACTACGATCAGGAACCGTCTGGAGGCGACCAAGAGCCCCCTCGAGCTGGAGCCGTTGCTAGACAAGAGACCAGCCAAGACTGAGCAGCAGTTGATCGAGGAGATCGCCGAGAGGATACCCAGCCTGCCATTAAGCGACTGGACCAAGAACAACAGACAGAGCCAGAAGAAAGGCAACGACAGCTGCGCGAAGTACCCGCAGATCTACGATCTGGAGTTCAATAATATCTACTGGCAGACGCTGCGCACCAGCAACGGCACGTTTCAGTTTTTCGGAGCGTTCTATGACAACCGGCGGCTGTCGAAGATCGGGCCAGCGGTGAGAATCGTCGGGATGATCGATCGGATCGAGCCGACCGTCAAGACGTACTGCCAGTTGTGGTACGACGGCGAGCGGGAGCCCAAGATCGTCGAGACGCTCGAGTACAAGTACATCTGGTACGCCAAGTGGGGCAACTACAAGCAGGGTATCTATCAACCGTACGTGATAGCGTGCAGAGTGCCGCCGCAGGCATCGGGCAGGCCGCCCTCGTCCGTCTCGATGGTCGAGAAGCGTTGCGACACGGCCAGCAATAATCTGCGGGTGATCTACAACAAGCCCGAGCGGAAGAAGGACTTCGCCGTGTGCGTGAAGGGTCTGGACTTTCTGCACGAGGACCTGTCGGTACGGCTGATCGAGTGGATCGAGCTGATCAGCCTGTTGGGCGCCGACAAGATCTACTTCTACGAGCTGCAGGTGCATCCAAACGTGACCAAGGTGTTGCAGCATTATCAGAGCCTGGGTATGGTACACGTGACTCCGTTGACCCTGCCGGGCGGCCAGCCGAACGTGCCGGCCTTCCAGCACATGTACCTCACGAAGAAAACCAACCACAAGCGGCAGAACGAGCTGATACCGTACAACGATTGCCTGTACAAGCACATGTACGAGTACAAGTACATCGCGCTGTTGGACGTCGACGAGGTGATCATGCCCGTGAACGACGCGACCTGGCAGGACCTGATGCGCCGAGTGCTGCCGAAGGCGCTAAAAATACGGAACGAGACTCGCGCCTCGTACAACGTCAGGAACGTCTACTTCCTCGACGACCTACTGCACTCTCATGGTTACTTCAAGGACATACCCAAGTGAGTAAGACTTCTACTTTCACGCCGCGGCTCTCGGATCGGCCGTTAATCGGCCGCCCGTGAAGGGAACGCGAAGGTGGATGGCTTGCGGAACCCGCCGGCCATCGATGTCACGGTTCTCTTCCGACGGAAACGCGATTATGAGCGCGGGATAAAAAACGCGATAGACGTCGGGTGAATTTGCTCTTCGCGATAAGAAACGTTCCTGTGATGATTCATCCTTGCGCGCATCTTAACTTTTGTTTTATCCTCACGTTATTCTCTTCAATTCGTATCGTCTCAAATTGCTAATGAGCTCAAAACGCTAAACGTGCAGATACAAAGGGCGCGTTTCGTGTCTCTAAATTGGAATCAACCGATTATCATATCAACGTTTTATAAATCATTCGCATCTTTACGAGATGAGATATATAAATTTGGAAATCGATGGAATTTGAAAAAATCGGGAGGTAAATTTAGTAAAGGTAAGTTACACCGAGAGAAATTATTCGACAAAAAACTAACAAACGGATATTTCCGATCAAAATAGCACACAATGAATTTTTATATCCTATTAGGATATTCAATTAAATTTAATCGAATACTTCCGGCCATAATGGCATTTCATCAGATAAACCGATCAAAAAATTATGAACCGATATTTCTTATCGGATGTTTCCTGATCGGATATAAAAATTCATTAGTTTTGATTGGAAATACTGAATAATTTCTTTCTATGTAGATATGAGTAGATATTAAATGTTAAATAGTTATCAACCGTATTTCATTTTAATTCTGTAACAAAAGGCCTGTAAAAGCCAAATATAGGATCAAGATGTGTCAAAATTTATAATTGTTAGCTTAAATAAGAAATAAGTAATAAATATATGACATGCATATAAATACATACATGTACAAATGTTTCGTTCTTAGCCTTGGACTTTTCTCGTCTGTTCTTTTAACAGATTGATCAAAATACCATTTCGATATAATGCGATATTAATAACATGCTTCTTTTTTTATATAAACTAGTAATTATTAATTTTTATGTATTTTTCTCTCTCTCTTTCTCTTATGGGCCTTTTATTATGGAATTTTGATTGTACGTCATAGAGCCTTCTATTAATCTATATCTCGTTTTGACAAAAATTCCACAAATACACACAGAAAAATATATGCTGCATTCAAGTAAACCTACTCGTTTCAAGTAATTCATAAGTTTACGCACTCGCAAATTTATCATAAATTTACCATAAATATCTAATTTATTCAAAATACATTTCAAATCTTAGTGGGTTTAGCATTTCAGTTAAGAATATTAAATTGAAAGAAAAATTCACACGTGCGATTTTATTACTACATAGAATCAAATCAACTTTTTCTTCAATTTTTTATGGTTTATGATATTCTTACAAAGAAAATAAATTTTTTATAAATTTTTTAGTACATAACAATGAGCTGTTTTAAAGTTTGTAATGTAGAATGAGTATATCTAGATAGTCAAATCTGCAGAAGCAGAGTTTACGCAGTGTCTGTTGTAATTTCGTCGCCAGCTTGGTAGCAGAAAAGCAACAGGATACGATAGCAGTTTGACTACGGAAATCGAGCAGGATGCGTCGTTCCGTAACCATTTGAGCGTATTTAAATGGAATATACTACAGATCCTGCTGAGTTTCTGTCGTCAATCTGCTGCTCAAAGTTACGTTAGCAAACTCTGTCGACAGAATACAAGTTTGATGCGGACACAGATGAATATGGATTCGCCATGGTAGTCGGATCGCGAGTCTGCTGCATACTGCTCCTCCTGCAATCTTTTAACATACTGCTAACATTTTGCATATTGACATTATTTAAAAACTATAATCAAGAAAATATTGTCGAAGACAACTATTATTTGCAAGAAGGAGAGAAAACTGAGTAATCGCTTGTCTTAGCAGTAGAACGATATTTTTCTGTGTGTACACTGAGAAAAGAAGTAGTTGGATCGACAAAATCGGCGTTAAATCGACTAAATGTTCGCTGGAACAAATTTCTTCATTCAAACAAAATGTCAATAACTCAACAACTTTTTTCCTCAATGTACTTATTTTCATTATTTATCACGGAAATATCGTCTTGCGGAGTTTGAGGGGTTCTCATGCCATCAAACTTTCGTTCTGGGAAAACAAAGGAAATGTCTAACCCGCATAGAAATTTCGTAGTATTTTCCCAAATACAGATTAAATTCCAATCAAAATGCTCAACTTTGTCCCAAAGTAGATTATCCCAGTATGATACCAATTGAGAATCCTATTCTTGTCCCAAACATGACTTCTCTGTCTAGAATCGGAACAATATTAAGAAAATTCGAGTTTTTTAAAATGCTTTCTGTATCAGTTTTATTAATACAACAAAGACAATACAAATATTTTCTCTGGCTTACACTATGTTAAAACATAAAATAATACATTTTCGTTTTATATGCATTTATACATCTGAGGATAACTTGACGATTTCATACATTTGTAAGTTGGCAAAATTTCTCGGATATTTATATATATTTTTTTACTTTCTTAGCTCAGACGTCTTCTATTACAATTTCTTCATAATGATTTTTTCGCAAACATTTTGAATATTTTTTCTTTAGACATATGTGTGTATATGTTTGTAACGAGTAAATATTTAAAGTATTTCATATATTTTGTTTAATTTTAAAATATAAACTAGAAAAATCTTTGGAAATGACTAAATGGAACTCTGTATAGTTTTCTCACTTAGAATCGTATTAATAGTCGTTATACGTGAGACACTCAGATTTTCATTATATCCGATCATTTTTTCCAGTTGAATTATATGTTATTTGTGTCATTACGTCTGTAATTGCGGCTCAACTAAAAAACTCTCAAACTCTAACTCTGAACTCAAATCTGAATCTCACTTCAGAGAAGTTTTAAGTAACGACTATTGATACAGATTTCAGATTCGCATGTTTAAAACATTACGCTTCTAACCAGAACCTGCATAAATCGCCCATAACCTACAATTATTGTGGAAAATCAAGCTGGATTCCAATCAGACCCCAAAGTATTTCCCATGCGGGAATTTATCGTTGGACGTTTATTGCCAAGAAGTGTCAGTTTGGCCGGCAGTAGGTCGGCGTAGAAAGCCCTGCTGATACGAGCGTATCACCTCGCAGGTACATGCACATGCTGCAGCACGTGTACCGCTCGAAGAACTTCACGAAGCCGAACCAGTACATCAAGTGCTTCCACAATCCGGAACGGGTGGTCACCCTGCACAACCACTTCCCGCTGGCGTGCCTGGGCGCCGGATGCACCAGCTACCCCATTGAGACCGAGGACGCGCAGCTGCAGCATTACCGGGCCGACTGCGTCAAGTCGCTGAAGAAGACGTGCGAACAGTACCGGGGCAATAGTGTGGTGGACACGACGATATGGCGTTACAAGGACAAACTGATCGACAGGGTCACCAGCACGCTGAATACACTCGGCTTCTTCGGCCCGAGATAGCGACGACGAGCAATCTCTTCTCCATCACTCCTTGCTGTTCGTTCTAGCCTCTCCTTCCCTACTCCTCCTCCTCCTCATCCTCCTCCTCCTCCTCCTCCTCCTCCCCCTCCTCGTGTTCCCCAAGTTCCAATCGATTTTCGAGCGGTTTAGTAAAAGGGGTTTGCGCGCGAGCTCGTGAATCCAGTCTCGAGAGGTGACCGCCGCTGGAAACTCGATCGGAGATTTAATCGGGGAGACACATTCTAGATATCGATGTAAACGGTAAACTGGATTCCAACAGCGGATCGTGATATCACAGTCTCGATCGTCGTGTAAACGAGACGTCCCATTCGCTGGCGACGTTCATCCGGGAGACACGCGACAGGATGGTCTATCGGATCGCTCGCGCGATCGGGAAGATCGGTGTATTACCGCTTAATGAGCGCGGATGAGAGACCAGGAAGAGATACCGCGAAGGTCGTCGTCGTCATCGTCGTTCGTTCCTTTTTTTCTTTTTTTTTTATCAGCGCTCGAATCACGACGCGTATTGTAAGCGTCGGGCCACTTTTGGCGGATGGAAGCTGAGGCGACAAAAGAAGCGACAATGAAAATGAAAACAAAAGCACGTTTAACGAGATAATACTCTGGCTAGCAGCTCGTCGAACTCGGCTAAGTTCTCGAGTTCTCATTGGAGTCTTCATTACGCGAATGCGATCTTTCTCTCTCGAGAGAGAAAGAGAGCTATCAAACGACCATCCGCGTCCCGGCGAATCGCAGCCGAATCAAGTTGCGAACGATTTATGTTTCTACGCGGAAAGCCATTACGGCCGATTTACGCGGCACCGATTAACACGGTAGTTCTCGCGCACCCGTTAGCCCGCGAATCGCGGGAATTATCTCTGGGTCAAGCGTAATTGCGGTTCGATTTATATACGACGACGAGTCACAAATTCTCGCCGATCCCGACAACAAGCTGATCGCGGCGCGGCCGGATTACGGCTCGCGACAGCCTGCAGTATTTCGTTCTTCTTTTTTTCCTGCTGTAAATAATTTCTCCCGAGTCTTGCGTGTATGCTCAATAGCAGGATTTACGGGTCAGCGATTGATCGGTACATAGTCCATCGCCCATAGTCTGTGACACTGCGAGCGAAAGTGGCAACGAATCGGCGAATGTGTCGCGGTTAAGTGTAATCTACAATGTGCTTCCTGCTTCTTGTTCATTGTTCTCTTGTTCACTATGTGCTCTTTTCTTTCTGTTTCTTGTTCTCTGTCCTTTACTGGCTTAAGATTTGAGTTAAAAAGAGATGAAGAGAAAGAAACGGGAAGCAGAGAACACATTGCAGATCAAGCTTTACAGTCGAGAGGTATATCGCTTGATGGTCGATGAAAATTTGACGAAACGATTTAGTTAGTTTTCTGTTTGTTAAACTAAGATGCAAGGGAGTTGTGTCGTTGTGTCGTAACCGGGCAACAGAGTTGCACTGAGTCGCGCTACGGCGCGAGAGCATATTTTCGCGTCTGTGCGACAAGAAGATTCAGGATGCAGGATTTCGCCTTCTGAACGCGCAACTGTTGCAGAATATTCGGTTGGAAATGATAGTTGAGAAGCGTTGCCATACCGTTCCGACGACTGAAACGCTGTGTGTTTAGAATATAAATACTGTTATTAATTAAGACTACTCTTTTAGTGAATCCTCCGCGCGAGGTCGCAAGGTAGCCTACATCAGTCGTAGATTTATGTGAAACGGAAGCCAGAAACTGTCCGAATTGCCCGTTATCGCTGCGTGATAAGCGAGAAAATAATTGGAATCACAGGAAAGCCGAGTGATAAAAGACTATTACAAGTTTGGTTTCATAACGCATTTCAGCATCTCTGAAGTGTTTCTCTTGTATCTTTAAGACTTAAATTAATATTTGTATATATATATATATTTTTTTTAACATACAACATGTTTCTAAATCCTATTAATTAAATTTCAATACTCCATATAGCATATTTAATAAAAATTATTATAAGATTAATTTATAAAGTATTTAATAAAAATTATTATACTTTGGTTATCTTATAATAATCTTTATTAAACGGGAAAATTTTGAATACACAAGTGTTGTGTTAATAGAAATTGGCAATAGCGTCAATTTGAACAAATCTTCCTTCAACAGCAATTCTAGTAAAATTAATTTTGAGTCATTGAAACAATATATGATGTATTGGTTTCGTATGGAATTGCTGTTGAATCAAGAAGATTTACTCCAATTTCGAATTTTGGCAATTTTTACCGAAACATTTTTTTGCGTATTGTTTTTTCCTCGTTCTTTTCTCTTTTTTTCCTTTCTGTTTCGCCAAATCTGAAATCAGCCGCATTGCGACTTTGGGGAGAGAGTTCTTTCTTCTGCTTATGGTGAACCTCGATCGCTTTCTGCACGACGATGATCGACAGTTTTTTCGAGACTCGATTACAGCGTCGCTTCCAGAAGCGAGAAGGCGATTCACGTTACACCATGAGTTATATTGATATAACGGGGACCATTGTAGATAAGAGCGGATTGTTGCGCGTGACGTTGTCGATTTTAAAAGCGCAAAGTCAAGGCAATACTGCATCGTGCGGATGCGGGGAAGCGCGTCAACTTTCGAACGGAAACACCAGCGAGTGTTGGCGAAATGGTGCCTTTGTTTTTAGCTGATGTATATCCTAATACTTAGCGTTACATGTGATCCTTACTCGCGCCTTTCGCTACTATTTATAAAGTATATGGATTTCTGCGAATTGGTCGGCAAGACCAAGAAAATTCGACTGAATATCTTGCGTGAGCCAGTTACTCGTGGTTGTTTCGTGAGACGAGGCGTTTCTATTCGACTCTACGATCTTCCGGCAACGTGAGGGAGAGCGTGAAAGCGTTTTCGTCTATTTGTACATATCATTAAATTCCTATGTAACTATTAACTTTAAACTCCGTTGCGAAGATAATAAACGACTGCACGAGGAAAATGTAAACCTGCATTTCTTACTTCCTCGACATGATTCAGTGCGTCGCTAAGGATTTTCCACGTTACGTGTGTCATCGTGCATTATAGTAAGTACACTCCATGTGTACGCAACACATGATTGAGAAGCGCGGAAATTTAATGTTAGGAAATTTAATGTTAGGAAATTAAAAGACACCGCAATTGTGACAAAGACACACGAACAGAAATCTTCAGGCTCCATCTGAAGGAAATGTTGCAGTTGAAACCTTTCGATAGAATGCTAACTTTTTCTGCAAAGTTTACGTGTTGTATTGATTCTATAGAATACTTTTACATCATAAAGGTACATGTCAGAATGAATTGGAGCATTGCTCAATATATAACGAAAACGATAAAAAATTTCAAATTATTTCGAGTGTGAATTAGCCTATCAGACGCTGTCATTCAAAGTAAATATTCTTCTGATACAAAAGATTTATAACTTGAACGCAAGTTCAAGTTTGCTTTCCGCTCAAAAAATGTTCAAAGAACATTGCTGTGTCTTTACATTTGAATTTAGGAACTCAAAATCAGAAAAATTTGCTAAAAGAAGACTTCTATATATATATATATATATATATATATATGGTTAAATTTTCCTAAATATGGACTAAAAACAACACATTTACGTAAAATATTTATAAGAAATACGAAAAGCATGATTGTGTTAATAATAACGTCTCTATGTTATCGATATTTTTGGAGTTTATCATCCACTTCAGCATCCCTTCAGGGTGAATTTCACCAACCTAGTTAAGCCAACCGACGATTAAACTCTAATTACTAGAAATGTCAATATCGAAACTGAATACAAATTGTCATCAGAATTCAATCCTCTTTAATCAGAATTTCAATTCTCTTTTATCAATAAATATGTCTTTAATAATTTAAAAGTCATATTTCGGCATATTTGTCGATAAAAGAGAGTTGAATTATACAATTATTGGGATTCACAGTCGGTTTGATAATAGAAGGTTTAATTCACCGCGTTGAACCATGTTGAAAGTCCGGAGAATCACTCGGCGCGTGCGTTTGATACTATCAAACATTATTTTCCTCCCCTTCTAATCTATTTACACGAACATCTAGCATTTGGCTTTTATTGGCCATATTTCTCTTAATTAAATTTTACCTTTAGAGCTCCAGATAAATGTTTAATATATGTGGTACTGCGTTCAATGTGATATTGCTGTTGAATCAAGAAGATTTATCCCAATTACGGCGATGTTGGCAACTTCTATTGATACAACAGCATTTTTTTCCCGTGAATCGTGGCGTATGTCAATGACGCATGATGCCGGGACGCGTCGCGCCGGCGTTGGTGTCATTCGGAACGCCTGTCGACTTATCGGGCGCGTGTCCAAATTGTCGGGTGTTATCAGTGCGATGAGTCGGTGCGCCGCTCGACATGCGTCGAGATAATCGATGGCGATTGCAATATAAGCGTCCATCAAGCAGACGGTGCGTTTCCTCCGATGACGCACGACGCCGAATAGAACTTGAAACGCACTGCTGACAGTTTCCCCAACGATCGACCGGCCTCGTCTGTCTCGCGCAAGTCTTCAGAAACATTCCGATACCTTTCGACACGTGTGGTATAATTTTAGCTGCAGGACATTGGTTTCGTTTCGTTTCTCATCTTGGTGTAAAGTTCTTTGAGGCTACGACGTGAGGTCTCGAGAGGACTCCAAGAATAATATTTGTACAATATCTTTTTCGGGACAAATTTTTGTTAAAGTACTAGAGATTGCGAGTAAACGCTTTAACTAAGTACTTAAATATCTTTATCTAAATATTACTTGATGTTTTTACCATTTTTTCTTATATAATAAAAACAAAATCGTCGGTACACGGAGAGAATGTTGTACTAAAAATTACAATACAATTTTTAATAATCCGGGAATAGATTGGCATTATTACGAAAATTATAATAAAACATAGTAAAAATTACCATAAACATGACAATTTTTACTACATTTATAGTAATCTACTATATTCATGATTTTTTACTATATCTTATTATAATTTTCATCATAGTGCCAGTCTATTCCCGGAGTACTAAAATTGTATTGTAATTTTTACTACAACATTCTCTCCGTGTAAAGACTCCATGCCATAATTAACATTGATAAAAATTTAAAAAATTATCGTTTGATATTAGCATGTAACATCACCTTAATTAAAAAATCGCATACGATTTAATCCTTAGGCTACGGCGTTATTTTTATCAACGTTAAGGAACTGTTGAAGCTGAGAATTTTACTGACAGAATATTTACATTTTTCTGCGAAAGTTTACGTCACATTGGTTGTACAGAATTATAAATACTTTTACTACGCAATAAAAGTACGTGTAAATAGGAGCATTGCTCAATATGTGACGAAAACAAAGAAAACATTTTAATATAAAATCTCAAGAGCAGTCAATTAGCGTAATATTTGCCTAATATAAAAGTTTCGCAGCTTGTACATACTGAAAATGTCGATATTCCAAACAGAAAAATTTTGAAAAACATTGTTGTACCTTTGCATCTGAAGAAGCTTAAGAATATTGGAAAAGTTTGTAGAAAGATTCTTATGCGTGGTTAGGTTCTCCGCTGAATATGATAAAACAAAGTAACACACATTTACATAATTTTTATATGTACAAGAAATATGAAAAGGATTTTATATGTACAAGAAATATGAAAAGATTTTATATGTACAAGAAATATGTACAAGAAATATGAAAAGGATAGCGTGATTGTGACAATCGTCTCTGCGCTATCAACGTTTTTCGAGCTCGATATCGACTCCAACATTCCCTTAATTATGATGTCCTTAATTATGGAGTCCTCTATTTTGTTTTTATTAATTAAGAAAAAATATGGTAAAAAACATGAAGTAATATTTAGATAAAGGTTTTTAGATAAAGTGAAAGAAAATTCACCATAATTTGCCATCAATGAAAATATAATATTATCACGTCGAGTTTTTCCCACATACATACGCTTACAACGATAGCAACGGCTCAACGAAGCTGCGCGACGATCGTAGCGATCTTGCCGACCGACAATATTACAGCATGGGCTTCAGGGAGAAAGAGAGAAAGGGTTCGCCAATAAATTATAAACATCGATAAACCAGGTGGCGACAGATAACCGAGCAATAGCCTGCCGAAGGTAAACTGCTCGTCGGGGCGACCTCGTTATTTTCCCATTACGAGGGGACAGTAGAACGATGCGATACGAAATCTTCATCGCGCACTCACAGATTCAACTCCGATATTTCATCGTTCCGCATCGGGCAAAGTCACGCGACGTTATTTCCATTCGTTTTCATCGCTCTTCGTTCCAGGAGAAAAAACAACATCACGCGAGGGATATCCGAAACGTTCCGGCGCTCTTCTTTGGTTTGCCAATGGCGCGTTTGCCTCGAGGTCGCGCCTCGGCAATTCGCGTGAGCGAGAATCGCCGAAAAATCCCGCCAGCGCGTCTCATCGAGAGAGAGAGAGAGAGAGAGAGAGAGAGATCCCCGCGCACTTCTCTGTAAATAACCGCCACTAAAAATAAAGCGCTTGTCCGTTGCCGACTTTGCGGAGAATCGTTTGCTCGCGCGCGCGGCACCGCGGCCGCCACCACTGGCTCTGTTGTCCGAAACCGTTGCCACGAGCGAATTTACATGATCGACGACCTCATGTTTATTCATGTAACTCCGCATGGTCCAATTAATACACGTCGTCGCGATAATTACTGCCGCCGGACGTATATTCGCTCCGGCGCGCGATGTCCATCGCGATCGCGTACACTTATGGTGACGCGTTATATTCATTGGGATTCATCGAGGTTTCGCTCGCGTCCGATGTCGTCGTCCTCACCGCACCGCGCGCATACAAAATACTACGCTCAAGTAGATGTTAAGTTTATATATCCGCAAATTTCTGTCATAAGTTCATCGAAACATCGAGTATCATTCTATCGTTGAGAAAAGCTGAATTGAGAAAAGTCGAGAAATTGCTCAGTTCATTTTTCTTCCTTTGAGTAATGCTTATTTTTAGGAATGGATCGAAACCTGATTTTTAAGTTCTCGAATTTTGAATCCGAAACTTTGCGAGGTTTCGTAACTCTCGGAATTTGAAACTACCCAAACCTAAAATGCTAATTTAAAAAAGAGAATGTAATTGTGCATAAAACAGGTTCCTGTGTAATTACATTTTTCACTAGAAAAATCAATCTTTCAAGACTTAAAACAGATAAATATGATTATTTTTATTGGTAGAAAACAATTTTATCAACATTTTAATGTACAATTATCAAAAGGAGTAATTTTTTATTAGGAACCGAAAACTCAAAATTTTTTTCGAAAAATGAAATTTTAAATCTTTAATACAGGGACTAGAAATGCAACAAAATTTTCGAGAAAATCAAGTTTTAAATATTTGTTAAGCATAATTAGATAGAATATTAAACGTAAATATATGGAAACTAGATGAAAATAATTATTTTTGAATATAAAAAAAGACTACCGAAACTGGCACCTCTGTCTCAAGTTTCGAGAGTTTTGAATCACAAAAGTAGCATGAAGTTACGAGTTCGCGAAACTTGAGACCTTTCAGAATTTCGAAAAGTTTCGAGATCTCGAAGGGGTTGGTTTCGAATATCCCATGCGCCTAGTTATCTTCAACAAAGAGTTTTCTCTTGATAATAGTCTTTAAAAAAATATACTCTTTACAAAGTTTTTTAGGAAAACTTATTATCATACCGACAAAAAAGATATCTGAAAATTTAGTTGGATATGAAGTTTATTCACGGAGAGAAATAAAATTTATCTCACAGAAATAAACTTTACATCCTACAAATAGGTGTTCGAGTATTTTTTTCAGTGTGTGTACTCAAAAAGAAAAATGTATTCTAATCTATTGTGAAAAGTTCTGAAATTAACAATAAAAAAATTTACAATAAAGTGTCTATAAGATCTGAGTGTAGAAAAGACGTGCGCGATATATGTATTAGTAATTTCTTCAAAATATCACGCAATGAGATTACAAAGTATACCAAAATAAATATTTCGATTTTTCATTGGATTTTTCTCAATGTAAATTTACAAAAGTAAAACAACATAATTTGATCGATATTATGCAGATTATCGCAGTTTGACCCTTATAGACTTAATAAACTAGAAATAAACAAAAAATAATAGTAAAAACAGAAAGAATCTATATAATAAACAAATCGAATTTTCGTTTTAATTTCATTTTCTTGATTAAAATACTAAACTTTACGATAAACTCTGGATATTATTATTGTTTCGATTTTTTAATACGAATTTTTAAACTTTTAACGTAGAATCGTTGTATATATTCAATATATGCATATGTATTCTATTATGAAAGTTTAAATATTCGTATTTAAAGACTAAAACAAATAAAAATATCCAGAATTATGTGTAGTGCTATTAGTGTTCATTGGCATTGTTACTTTTACCTTAATAGGATTCCGAGTGTATTTTAAATAAAGAGTCGAACAAGCGACTGTATAAGATATTTCGCCTCTTTTTCAAAAGTTTTGAGTACTCCAATAAATGATACAAAAACCTTGAATATCGTAATGTTCTAAAGAATATTCTAAATAATACTTCTAAATAATACTAATACTACCAATAATACTAATTATTATAAATGATACTAATAATAACAATAATAATTGATTTAAAGTCTATGTCGAGTGGATTAAGAATCGACAAGAAAGTCTCGATATCATTCTCATAGTCGTTTGTAAAATAAATGGTTGAGGGGTGTAAAATAAACGGACGAAAGGTTACAATCTCAACAAACAGACATACTAGCTAGTGCTAATTTTGCTATGTTTATCTTCTAAACGACCGTGAGGATGATATCGAGACTTTATATTCTTAATCTACTCGGTGTAAACTCAAAATCGACGTGTCACTTAGAATATTAGAATATTCAAAATTTTACAGAATCCCACGGGAAAGGAGCGAAACCTGGCCGCACTCTTTAATGCTTATGATGAACTTATAAATGATATAGATTTGCGGGTATGTAAACTATATACGAAACACATAAAACAAGTGACATTTTGTCGAATGCAATGTTCCTCCGTGTGCGGTCGGTGAGTCTCGCGAGAACCTGAAATTCGACGAAAATTCGCCGGAAGGATTAAACGCGCGATATAATCCGAACAAGTCTCCGCGGAGATCAGCGGAGAACATACTGAGAGTGCAGATGAATCGATTTGGGACATCGAGAAACGCTTCCGAGGCTGTTCTTCGCCGCGCGAGGCGCAGGCTCGCCCTTGTGTAAGCTCACCGGTACGACGCCGTTAATCTCGTTTGCGCAAACGTTGTCGGAGTTTACAAATAATTATGACGTAACATTGCAGCCCCTTTCGCAGCGATCCTCTCATGTTATTTACTATCGAGCAAAGCCCATTGTATACAAATTTACATTGAATGCAGAAGCGCGCCGTGCGATAATCCCCGCGAACGCAACAGCCGACGTAATTTCCGCGGGACAATGCACAAGCGACTCGCAGACGAGGGTGTCTCTCGTCGTCCGAAACGCCACGCGCACGTACACACTCCGCCGTGATAGCTTTAACATTTTTTTCCACTAACATCAATCGAAAAATGTTAGAGCTATTTCGCCGGAGTTTGTACGTACTGCGCCGAAATAGCTTCAACATTTTTTTAGTATTAATCAGCAAAGACGCGGAATTCGGATATTAAATTTTTAAACCGCTATTGTTCCTGCAATTTTCCTTCTACAGCTCAAAATTTAGGTTAAACCAAAATGCTCAAAATTATTTATTCATTCACTCATTCTTTATTAACGGGAAGACAGTTCCCTTATCGCAGTATAAAATACAATAATATACATTAAAGAAAATAAAGAAAAAAAATAATCAGACAAATTACAAATCAATTTAGGCACTTAATTATAGCATTTTTTAATTTCTTGATAGAATCATTTAAAAAATTTACTGAATATTGATTACCAAGCATATAAATGCGGTTAGTCGGCCTATATTTCCTGTAAGAAGTTTTATGGAACTCAATTTAAAAAAAGAGAAAAGATTCTCGTCTTTCTAACCGGTAAATTAAATCCAATCAGCGACAATAAAGTTGAGCTCGAAATAAATTAATTTAGTATTCTGTATTCTGTAAAAAAATAGAAGATTATGTAACAGAAGATCTCTTCTGTTTTTTAAAGATAACAGGTGGAGATGTGTCAAAATAGATTGATATTTATGACAGAATATTGAAATTGGTTTACTCGTATAATAGCTTGCTCGACGGAAAAACCAGTGTTGGATTTTCTCCAGCAAATTAATTTGACTATTCTGATAAGGTGACCACACAATCGATCCGTATTGCAGATAAGGTCGAAAGTGCAATATAAGAGCTTAAGTCTTCAGGCAACACGTACTTCAAATCGATCCAGACACCAAACTAATTGATACTTTTCGTCGTCAAACTGTCAAACGTTGTTGGCAACTCTGTCTCTCACGATTTTAGGCGGGATTTTAATCTTATTACTTAATTGTAGTAATAAAAACAAATAAATTGTTGGTACTCGTTATTTATCCACTCCAATGCCGTCCCATAAAAAATCGCAATATTGCATTTATTTATTATAAAAGTGGACTATGCAAAATATTCTCGTGCTTTATTACGATGTATAAAAAGTAGAAAATGATTATTATGCAAAATATATTTGGAAATAAAAACAGCATATCAAAAGGTTATTTCTCTGAAACAACATTTTGATTTCTTCAAAATGGTTTATTCGACAATTATGAAAAAAAAAAAATCAGATACCTTTACATTACTAGGAACAATAATGAAAAATTATTCTTGCGAATAGGATTAATTCGGGGTTGAAAGGATTAATCGAGATTCATCTTGGAAAATATTTCTAATCACTTTTAACTTCCACGAGAACGTTTTTATGTGAACTGTGGAACGTTTTTATTTCTCTTGCTTTCGGAAAGTAACCTGTCTTGTATAGTATGGTGAGCTGTCAATGTCACCGTTGCTTCTAGGTAACGTTGCAACTTTTTCGGAATAGTCGACAGTCATGATGCATGAATATGTAGATGCATTGTGGTCGAGATTTTCGACTGATGCTAGTGGAAAAGTGTTGAAGCTATTCCGGCACATTGTGTATGTACATATGCTGTACTCCCGCGCTCGTTAAGGGGATAGTGGAGTCAATGACGAACTCGAACAATATCGATAATGCAGAGACGATCGTCACTAACATAATCACGCTATCCTTTTCGTATTTCTTGTATATACAGAACTTTCATGAATGTGTGTTACTTTGTTTTACTATATTCAACGGAAAACTTAACTATATATGTGTAGAAATCTTTCTGCAAACTTTTTTGATATTTTTAAGCTTCCAAATGCAGATGCGAAAGTAGAGCAATGTTCTTCAAAATTTTTCTGTTTGGAGTATCCACACTTTCAGTATATACAAGCTGCGGAATTTTTGGATTAAACAAATATTACGCTAACTGACAGCTTGAGATTTTACATTAAACATTTTTTGTTTGTTTTTGTCACATATCGAGCAATGTTCCTATTTATTTTTGCACATACTTTCATTGTGTAAAAGCATTTGTAATTATGTGTAACCAATATGACATAAACTTTCAAGAAAAATGTCAGTTTTCTGTCGGTAAAGTTTTCAGCTTTAGCATCCCCTTAAGGGACCAATGTAATGTTTTAAAAAAAAACATATTTTTGGAAATTAATTTTGCGAGAATAGATCAATCGAATGTTTCGAAACATTGTATATTAATGAAGTAATTATTAAACTCTTTATATTACTATTTTTGTTACTCAGAAAAATCTATAAATAAATATACAGAATGTGACTGAACTTACGATTATAAAAAAATATCGCTGCAATCGACGGGAAAGATAGCGCCTATTCTAGCGATCTGAAGATTAAAAAGATTAAAAGACCTAGAAGTTTCTTAAATAATATGCTTGTAGTTGGAGAATTAATCTAAATTTTAAGCTGAAGAACGAAAATTGCAGAAACAATAGCTGTTTAAAAATTAAATATCCAAATTTCGCATCTTTTTGTTATTTCGCACTATTAAAAAAGGTAAATTTAATGTTTAATATAAGTTAAGCTAAGTTTAATGTCTTTCTGAATTTTTTAGGTTCATCCTCCAATTACAAGCATATTATCTAAGAGACTTTTAGGTTCTTTGATGTTTCAGGTTACTAGAACAGGCGTTGTCTTCCCCGCAGCGATTTTTTTCCAGTCGTGAGTTCAGCCACATGCTGTATATTTATTTATAGGTTTTTTTAAATAACAAAAATATAAAGTATAAAGTATAACAAAAATATAAAGTATAAAGACAAAAATATAAAGTATAACAAAAATATAAAGTATAAAGACAATATAAAGTTTAATAGTTACTTAATTAATATATAATGCTTCAAAAAATTCGGTTGATATATCCATTTTCGCAAAATAATTCTCAAAATACGCTTTTTCCAGAGTGTTACATTAGTCTGGCTCTTTAAGGAGCCCATTCACTTCAAACAAAATACATAAAATTATACAAAAATTTAGCATAACATTTGTTGCGGTGGAACATATTCGTAGTTAAATTTTCACGCGATTTGTCTGCACCGTTCGTGAGAAATTTTATACTGAATATCGCAATTTTATCTAAATATAACTTCACGGTAGAAACAGCATAAATGACTATTATTCCACAGTAACTCTTTCTAAAAATTAATACCATCTAAATAAAAAAAAAACTTACCGTTATAAATGTTCCACGTTAGAAAACGCCGTATAGAAGAAAGGACAATAAAAAAATGTTTCGCTGATCCAAGTAAAATTCTAAGTGTCACAGTGAAAATTTATCGCTGTTTTTGCATCTGCTAGAAAATTGTCTATGGTACGTAGGATTTACAGCAGCAGTAGCAGCATTCCAGCAATATCTGCGAGCAAATTCAGGTGGATGTGAGGATTACATATTTGTTTGTCTCTCATCGTTAGTCTTTCTTGTCTACCACAGTCAATTTTCATAAGAAGTGTGACTTGTCTTAATCTGAATGGACGCCACAGAGAGACTTTCTTACTAAATTTTGCAAATAGTTCAGATAGTGGTTCTGTCTCTGTACAGAGAAAAATATCGTTCTACTGCTGAGAAAAGCAATTACTCAGTTTAATTTCTTTTAAGTAATAGTTACCTTCGACAAAGAATATTTTTTTAATAATTGTCTTCAAATATACTTATCACAAATTTTAGGAAAGTTCATTATCATGTACTTGAAAGAAAAACTTATTCCTTTTACAAGAATATTGTAAAACTATATTGAAGAAAAATTTAGTTCAACTCTATGTAGTAAATTGAATTTTGTTTTAATTTAATATTTTTGATTGAAAAGCTAACTTCACTAAAATTCAATATGATGAGCTCATAATAAATTTGCTGATATATAAACTTATGAAATACTTGAATTTTTCTGTGTGTGTGTTATCTATATTAATTAAATACAAAACATATGCGATACGCAATGTTTTGTCACATATTTATTTCAGCAAATTCCTCGTCATTCCTCCTCCTACGAATGTGTCTATATAATTTTTGTTATGATTAGAAGATCACATTTTGAGTGAATAGTATTTTGTGCAATGATCGGTTATAGGCCAGACTGCTGTTTTATGCTTTAAGCAGCGTAGTATTGAATGAAAGGTAAATGGTATCATGAAATTAGTTACAAATTAACATTTCTTATCTAGATAGTGAAGTAAATGTATAAAAATGTAATTTCGTTCGATAAATACTGAATTTCTGAATGCGCCATTGAAAATACGCCCTAAAAATACATATCTGGTGAATAAACTCCTTAATTTCCGAGAGCGATAATTGCGAAGGTATCAGCCAGAGGTTTGAACACGACGCGACGCGGCGCGTCGTCTTCTCTTTCTCATCTCTTCCTCCTCCTCGCGGCCTCCTCGCTTCCGAACTCGAAATCTCGACGCTGGGATAAATTTGGAACAACCGCCTCTCGCGGATGTAACTCACAGCCGCGTTCCACGTTTCTGCCTTAGTTTCGTGTCGAGGATCACGCGAGGATCACGCTCGTTTGCGAGCGTCGTTATGGCGAGACCCGGAAGTCGCGGGCGGTTGTTCGCGAGTGAGCGCGATGTTCGCGCAATTCTGAGAGGCCCGTCAGATCTCTGAGGGATCGTCGAGGAATCTGAAGAATCCGACGAGCGCCAGGCGAATCTCGATCGGAATTAATTTCCGCGGCTGTCGGCTGCGCCCCGGTCTGGCTTCGAGTTGCACGCGCCGCCTCGATACAGTCATCGTTTGTGCGTTGTCGAATGTTGAATCTCTCGCTGGATCTCGAGTAACTTTCGTCTTTCTCTCGTGTTCTCCTCCCTTCTCGCAATCTACCCTCGTACGTGAAATATTTCATCGTTAAGCAAATTCGCGAGATTCGCGGTTAATAATAACCTGCGCGTTGCCAACTTGTGTAAACAGGCGGCTTATCGATTTTTCCGCGAATGTTTGGGGAGGATCGATATCAGTTTCATTGGAAGTTATTTATGACTGGATTTATTATGATATAATTATGTTAAGGGGATGCCAAATTGGACGACGAACTCGAGAAATGTCGATAACCTAGAGAAGATCGTCAACACAGTTCGCTAACACAGTTGCGCTCTCTGCTCTTTTTGTATTTCTTGTACACTAGCCGGCATAATAGCCTTAACATTTACTAGGTTATACAAGAATTTCCTGACTACGCTCAATATTTCCGCGTATTTGTGTATCATGGCTGAATATTCCAAGGAAACAACGACATTAGAATACTCAGGATATGCAAAAACATCGCGCTTAGTCGAGAAATCCTTTTGTAACTAGGCCTGGTAATTGTTAAGGTTATTACGTGGACATACAGATCTTATGTAAATGTGTGCTGCTTTGTTATTCGCTGAATATCGTAAAACAAAGCAAAATACATTTACGTATGTTCTGCATGTATAAAAAATACGAAAAGGATATCGTAATTGTGACGATCGTCTCTGCGTTATCGACATTGTTCCAGTTTGTCATCGACTCCAGCATCCCCTTTAAGCTCCTACATTTAGTTTTAAAGGTGTACCTGCAATGTTCTTTGGAATTTTCTTCATTGGCGCAAACACATGTTCAATATCTGCAAACCATAGAACTTTTGCATTACTCAAATATTTATGCTGATAGCTTGAGAGAAGTCAATTCTGAAAATTTTTATCGTTTTCTCATATCGAGCTACACTCCAATTCAATTTTGCATGTACTTTGTATAAAAATATTTGTTATTCAATGTAATCAATACGACGTAAAGCGAAAAAGGATCAGTATTTTATCGGTAAAATTTTCAAGTATGGCATCCCTTTGAGATCTTTCAGGCGCGAAAAATGTTTTTACTTCTGCGTTTTTCACCGGTTTCATTTCTTGAGAGTCAATTTGTCCTTGATGAGAACACCGAGACGTAGATAACATTCGCATTAGGCACGACTGAAAAGCCGAAACGTCGTCAGACGTTGACGCCGTGGAAAATCGATGAAGCCGTCGCTCTTCAATAAATAACACCACGTTCCCGCGAAGGAAATCCCCGAGGTGCAATTCCGTTCTTTCCGTATCCAATTCGCGGAGTAATTTGTAGTTGCGATCCGATATAATGAATTTGCCGATAAAGCGAGCGCAGGGGTGTCAATGATAACATGCATTATCGTGCACGGCACAAAGTGTAGCTTGGTGCCAATCCAATGTCGATCGACACCGTTGAATACTTACGATAAAGTGGATAAACATCGGCAAAAACGTATCGTACTAAGTCGTATCGAAAACGATCGCGAAAACGGAGGCGAGTGAATACGAGAACAGACTGCTCGATTGGCGATAGCATCAAGTCTGTCACGCGGCGACGAGAAATCGTATATTGTCACAATTGATATCTGTAAATCGTTTCATTTAGAAATACGCGGGAGCACTCGGTATTGTCGTAATCGTAACGTTACTCTGATATTTTGCATTCGTTGATGACTTTGCGACTTTACATAGCGTGTCCTTTATACGCATTCGATAAACGCGAAGTTTCATCTTTAAGGATACGCAAAATACTACAAAAATGCATGAAATAAAAATAATAAATAAACAAATAAATATATATATATGTACATATTACGTTGCATTACAAACAATTAAATAAGAAAGAAATATATATGATATTTTGTATATATATATTATTAATACATATAAACAGAGTGATTCAGAAATATTTGTACAAACTTTGGGTGTGACTTCTATGTACCTAACAATAAAAATGTGTCATATAAGAGAAATCGGGCTATACAGCCCCAGTGTTATATTGCACATGTGCTTTTTTTAGTATTTATCTTGAGAAGAATAGTGAGTACAAAATTGCAAAATGGTTTATTTAGAACATAAATATTTTTTCCTGAGTTTTTCATTAAAATCGGTATAACATTACAGTAAAAAAATTAAAAAAACTGATTTGGTAATAGCAAAGTAAATTTTCGAGTCATGATAGATATCAATGAATACGTGTCGAACAATGTGGCTAAAATGTGCTGAAGCCCAATCATGCATAAACCATGGTTGCTCTTATTGTCAACATTGAACGTAATCTTCTGATTATAATTCATAAAACAGGCATTTCCGGATATATGTGTATATGACATTTTTTTCTTGTTTAGGAGAAATACTATATGGAGAACTTACCTCTGAAGTTTATACAAATATTCCTGAATCACTCTGTATATATATTTTTCATTTAATTGTTTGTAATATAACAATCTGATATCACACAGTCGTGGCACGTGCAGAGCTTTTTTCAATTTACGTTATAGCTAATCGATATGACGACGTCCTGCATGATAAAATTCAGCGATAGTTCAAAAATTATTTAATTTGTTTTTACTTTGATAACAAATTTTCATTTATTGTAGAATCACAAATATGGACGATAACTCGCTACGTGTTGATTCTTTACTTTTGATAAAGTAAATGCAGATTTGACTTATTTGGATCTGTTGATAGTCAATACGATTTCTACCTGCGAATATTCCAATCCATACATTTGTGGTTTTGAAAAAACTGTCGTTTTATAGATCCTCAGTTTTTGGGAACACTCTCGGTCGTATAGACAATTATTTGGATATGTATATACATATATTTTTAGTGGTTTTTATCAATTTCATATTTCATAGATTTTCACGTCCACATATTTCCATGGAGCCACAAATCCTTTCGTTCCCCAAATCCCGAAATAAATCAATTAATCCCCGCAATTTCGTTTCACGAAGTCTATCGCGTAAAGAGATTTTCAATCAAAATATCGAGCTCAACGATTCTACGTCAAAACAAATTAATTAGACGGAATTACGGAGTAGGGAATCCAATTATCAACAATCGAAGCTAAATTGACGAGGCTGAAACGCGGTGTGTCACGCTCACTATGTAGATGAGGGAATGTAATAAGAGGACAGCCGCGATCTGTGAAGGAGGAAAGTAGAAAATGCCGCGTACGCGTACGGAGGTGTTCGACCCGATGGAAGCGGAGAAACCGTCGAGATGCATCAGATTCCTCCGGCTACTGTGGAAATTCAGCAGATGCGTATTCTCCCACGTGACGCTGATCTCCTTGGTGGTTGCTTATTGTGTAATCGGCGCGTACGCCTTCGAAATACTCGAGGCGAAGCACGAGAAACAGGTAAATCACGAACGATGCGAGATTTCGTCGCACCTCTAACTCAATTATTCTTAATGCTATTAAATTGCCTCGAGATTTTATCTCGATAAACATTAAAGGCTGACATCTCGACAACGAGCTGTTTAAATTTCATTTTATACTATTTTTTCAAGAACAAAGATTGCAATAATGCATTTCGCGATTTGCACAGCACAGCAATACTTAGCAAGTCGTACATTCGTACGTATATCGTGAATTTATGTTTATATTCAAAAAGATATATAATCTTACAAGATTACATATTAAAAAATATGTACAAGGAACGTCTTACTAACCACCTGAATAGACTGGCGTCTCGACTTCTTCACAGGGAGGAGATGCCGAGACGACTAAAGCGAATCAAACCCACGGGTTTAATGGGGACTAATTGATTCACCTTTCCATGTAAACTTGTGGAAATATTGTTAGCAAACTGTTGTAGCACTTATTGTAGTGCTACTCAGCTTATGTCATCCCTTTTACTTTGAAAATAATATCGTAAAACGATCCAATGCGACTGGCTCGATTTACCCTTAGTCTTTGACTAATTTATAAAAAAATAAAAAATGTAATCTTATCTCTTTGGCAAAATCCTTTAGGGGAGACCCTATAAAAACCCGGAGCTATATGGCTCCATAGGCATGTTGTTTACGTGCTTTTTTTTAAGTATTTATCTTGAGAGGAATAATAGATACAAAATCGCGAAATGATCCTTTTAGAATATAAATATTTTCCCCTATGTTTCATTAAAATCGGGATAATATTACAGTTAAGAAATAGAAAAAACTAATTTGGTAGTAGCAAAGTGAATTTTTAAGCCTCTCGAAATTTTCTATTAATATTCTCCATCGTAAATAAAATGAAGCGACGTATTACTAGATAAAATGAAATTTCTTGCAAGTATATAATTTATTGTTTTTTGGTAATAAATACAATTTTCAATTATAAAATGATTGAAATCGATCATACGGGCAGATGAGCTAAATTAAGGGCCAGCAGGAAAGCTGTGGAGACTTCTCGTGTAGACTCTGGAACTACTAATTAGGATACATATTTTATATGTGGCTTTCTTATCCTGCGCTATTGGGCAACTAAACTCGGTACCAGGGCAAGATGGCTATGTTGCTGCATGTTCGTATTTTGGTTATTACAAAACAAAATATACGGTTAACAGAGTCATGACGAGCATTAATATGAGAAAAGAAAGTTGCCTTCATCATGTTTATACATTCAATCGTAAAAATTAGTTGCCTGAAAAGTGTAACTTCGAAATTCTAAAATATAAGGTATCTAGCCCCGATTTCCCTTATGTGATCTCAAAAGGAAAATATTTTAAGCGCAATATTCTTAAAATTAGAGGAACTTCGTTTTTCACTTGAAACGCAGGTCTTGTTTTTCATAGAAATTTCTTCTAGTAAGAATATTTTGCTTCAAGTAAATATATTCTTCTTGATTCAGAAGAAAAAACGTTTCAATATTATATCTAGTAAATTTTCGATTAATATTCGTAGTTCGCTTTATTAGAAGAGAGAGACTCTTTCGAGGAGAGTTTGAATATGGGACATTTGGCTTAGAATATAGGATTACAGGAAACAGCACTTTGCAGCTGGAGTTCTTTTTTCAGGTGTTAGAGTATTATCCTTTCGGTTTCAGAAGAATCCTCTTGAGGCTACATGTAAGAGGATCGCGCTAAGAACAAGATGATATTTTTTGGGGCGTACATTTAACTCATTTCGTGTGTCCGAACAGAATATAAATCAATCTGTCCGTATGTTATTTACCGCCACGTGGCTGATAAACTAATAACTCTCGTACGCTACACGCATACCATCTGTACTCGCGGTTCCACAAACTACCACGGAATTTGCTCCGGACAGAAATTAATTCGGCGTCGAGAGCAAAAAGGGCATGGACAAATAGTTTCACCCGCATCGAATATTCCGCGCTCGTGTCGATGAATTATTGACTGGCGTCGAGCGTTGCGACGTCGAGTAAGTGCATCGTTACGTTCTTCGCAGGTGAAGTTGAGCATCAAGGATATACGAGGTAACGTCTCGGAGAAACTATGGGAAATCACGAAGGATTTCGACGTGTTGATTCGCGAAAACTGGACGGATCAGGCGTTGAGTCAGCTGAAGGTACGATTTCTTTTCATTTCCACCTTTCTCCGAGTCTCCCTTTCTCTGTCGCTCTGTCTTTCTCTCTCCCTTTCTTTGAGTCTTTTAGATAGATCCTTTGCTCTGCAAAATACAACCCCTCCGGATTGAATTTACGTGATGCGTTTGTGATGGTGTGCTAAATGAATGACTCAAAATGCCCCTTTCACGTTTTAAGTATGATTTAATCTGAAAGCACACTATTTGTTCGCGAATAATGTGCAATGCAGAAGTTCGAGGAGGAACTCCTGAAGAAAATGACGAAGGAGGGATGGGACGGCAGCGAGGAGGTGAATACTATTCAGTGGACGTTCGCCGGTGCTTTGTTCTACTCTATCATCGTCATCACGACGATCGGTGAGTCGATGCCGGAGGCATCGTCAATGTGACAGGTAGAGAACGAAAATGCTAATAAGGGAAGACTTGTGACAGATTTTATTTATAGTATGAGACGGTGCATGCCACGCGAAGAATCGGTTTTCTTCGCAAAGAATTATTTGTTTCTCACTTAATTCACATTTATTTAATGGGATAATTAAGGTCTCCAGGCGGTTTGTAGGCATGAATTAAAGGAGTTTCTTTGGAATTCTTTTACAAAGAAATTATACCTTTCAGAATACTTTTACCATGTTTTAAGAAAATTATATAGTTTTTTTCATAATTAAAGATCACATATATTAGTTGAGTAATGGCGGAACACGCATGTGTCCTGTTGATGTGTATCATGTAGCCACCTGTAAAGTAAAGGTACCAATACTTGGACACTATATATATATATATGTATATATATAATAACACTGGTACCTAACTCTGGACATTCGTGTTATTTGAGCCTTTTTTTTTAATTACGAATATTTAAACTTTCAATATAGAATATATGTACACATATTAAGTATATATTATATCGAATATATATTTGTATTTAAAAACTAAAATAATTAGAAGTTCCAGAATTATGTATCAGTGTTATTAATGTCCAGACATTGGTATTTTTATTTCTGAAACAAAAAAGCAGAAAGGTTTTTATTTTTTATGAATATGGCTATTATTATTTGAACTAGACAGGATCATTGGACTACATAAAAATTTGACAAAACATGGCGAGTTCGAAAAGCAAATTGCGGGATCACAATATGTTTTGCAAACTCGACATTTTGTCATATTTTGATTTAGTCCAATGATCGTAGCTTAAACGATAACTACACTCATATAAAATAAGAGTTTTTCTTGCTTTTTTGTTTCGGATCACTACAAGTACCTGCATCATGCATGCTAGCAGGACACAAGCGTGTCGCGTCGTGCTCTGTAATTCAACTAATATACAATCATTAATTATAAAAAAATCATATAACTTTCTCAAACTATAATAAAAATATCAAGCTGAAAAGAGTTAAAAAATGTCTTATAATTTCTCTGTAAAAAAAGTTCCAGAGCAACTCTTTTTATTCTACATCTACAAATGATCTCAGAGCCTGTGAGCGTTCGATGAATCGGCAACGGCGTGAATATATAGAAAGTGCAATCGATTGAAACCATAGACAAATGGGAAGTATTCTTGAGAGAAACGTGTTACACATCTGCACACGTCCCAACGTTGTTTCCGCCAATTTATTTTTGCGAGACTCTGTTGAAGGATCATATCTGTTTCTCGAGAAAGCCCGATGCGCGTATTTTACAAATTCACGTTTTTTTATAAATAATCTCATTTACGACGAAGCACGAGTGTTACCCCGCACGAATTAATTATTGACGCGATTACAGTTCGTGTTCGGGTCGTGTCTCATCTAATTGTGTATCGTGTATCGCTCAACGTACATGCGCACCTGTACGTGTATATATATATATATATATATATATATATATATATACTCTTGTCATATCTTTGGCATCTCCGCCGAGACCGAAACGATCGCTCGAGCGGAAGATCGAGAAACGATTCGATCGAGACGGGACTTTTCATTCTGTTTCAAACAGTCATTGCTTCTCGTCCTCCTCGCTCGTCCTCGGCTTTTCGCTCGCCTGCGTTTGATTCTTGCCCAACGACCTCCCGTAGATCTCATAATCGTCAGGATCCGCATCGTAGCCATATGGCCGTGACGACTCGAACTCATTACGGTGACCATAACCGCCGCCATAGGGTCCTGAGTAATAGTCGCCGAAAGACGGATGTCCATCGTATGGATTACCGTGCGGTCCCCGATTGCCGTAATAATTCGGCGCCAAACCGGTCGGTCCGTGCTTGTGCGGCGCACCCTGGGAATTATTGTTTGCTTAGTAGAAAGCACATACGAGAAACACAATAACGAAAAATCCCATACAACACAGATGTCCAAAATACATCCCAGAGATGTGTGATATCTCTGTGACGTCTCTGGAATATAGTTTGGATATTTGTGCTATATGGGATACCAATTTTATCCACGAAAGCGGAAATTCAAAGAAAAGTTTAATAAGCTGTCTAAGACAAGACACGACAGTGCTCGTGTGCAGGTAAATTGGGCCAAATTGAACACAAAATTCCTCTATCATTTTGCAAATAACCACATAGGTTTTATTGTTATTATTTAAGTGCTCGTCACACGATGCTCGATTTGTGAATGATTTTGTATATGCTAACATTTATGAAGTCGTGCATGGAGCCTTGCTTGGTAACACACATGATTTCATTGACTGTAAAGGCTACATTTTTTCGTGTACTCTTCCATGCATATACCAATCAGCGATCAATACTTTATTATGTAAGTGTTTATTGTGGTAATTTCGATTATAGCGTATAACACGTTTTATTTTTTATACGTCGCTTCAATTAACACGATAACTTGTTCCTTGCTGCACATTATTATTATTATTTCAATGTCAACTTGTGAGTTGATGCGCTGGTTATGACACGATAGATGTGACATTTGCACTCATAAGTGATTTCGTAGCAACAGAACTTGTACCGTCACACTCTGCAGACTTCTTAAATTAATAAATCGAAATATTATGGTTGTTTGCAAAATGATAGAGTCAGATATCCTGTATAGATTCGGTGTAAAGACAATTAGTAGACCATTAATTAAATATTGATATATTGCAACAGAATATCTAATTTTATTCTCTCTCTTTCAAAATATTTCTCTTTGAAGAATTTTAAAATATTCTATTTGAAAGAATGTTCTCTTCTTTTCTGTCTCTATATTTTTCCGTGCCTTTGACATTTTTACATCAATTTTAATGAAACCTCCGCGCAAAGCTTTCTATCATTATAAGGAAATATTTTCTGTTACGGGGTAATATGGATAGTGATGCCCTCCTAACAGTCCTGGGAATTTTCTACTGTTAAAGCAGCAGTACTTCTTGTCCCTCGAGCAACGGCCCTGAAATCACGAGGATTCGTTAAAGCTGTCGATGGTTTCGGCACGCCTCGCGCGCGCTCGATCATAAACGTACAAATTTCAAGCCGGGTGACGGACAGTTGAAGCTGTATCTGCACTTGCAAGTGTCCAACTCGCGATAACGGGGATCCTCTCGAATCCATGGCGGCAGGATACCGTTATGTCCGTTCGGCCCATCGAGACGTGGCGGCCTAAAATGTCAACGGTCGTGTTTGGACATTTTATCATCTCTCGCGAATATTATTAACAACGACAACACCCAACGCAATCGCAACACATTCCGGGCGATAAAAATTTAATTGGACAAGAGACCAGTCGTAAAAGCGAACGTCGATCGGGCAACGGCAATACAACGCGCGACATCAGGAGTAATCCGGCCGGATGAAGTTTAATAGATAAGAGAGATCGGGGCTACATGCTCCCAGAGGTATGTTACTTATGTATTTTTTTTATCTTGAGAGAAATAATGGATGCAAAATCGCGAAATATCTTTTTATATACAACATAAATACTTTTTCCTGAGTTTCATTGAAATCAGAATAATATTACAGAGTTAAGAAATAAAAAAAATTGATTTAGTACTTATTATTTATTTGATATTTATTTGGTAGCTGACAAAGTAAATTTTCGAACTTCTTTAAATTTTTAATACTGTCCAGCATGACTGAGTAAGATCAAGCGATGTGTTACTAGTTAGAATAAAATGTCTTGCAAGTGTATATTGTTTACTGTATACATTTGTATTTTTTACTGGTAATAAATGCAATTTATTACTTTCATAAAATGATTAAAAGAGATGATAAAAATGATAAAAAGAGCATATAGACGAGGTAGAGCTGGCCCATAATTAAAAGCTGGCAGGAGAGTTATAGAGATTTTGGAATTACTAATCAGGATATATATTTTATACGTGGTCTTTTTTTATCCTGCGCTACTAGGCAACTCGCAAAGTGACTGTGTTACTGCATATTCGAATTTTGGTTATTATAGACCAAAATATATATTTAACAGGGTCGTGGCGGATATTAATACATAGAATAAGGTTGCCTCTATGTTTATATAGTCAGTCACAACGATTAGCTGCCTGAGAAGTTGCAACTTTGAAATTCTAAAGTATAGAGCATCTATTCCTAGGTCTCCCCTAATCCGCGCACGAATCCGGCGCGGATTTATGAAGAATATATACACTTGAGCGATAAACTAGCGCATGAACCGGCGGCGAGTGAAGCGTTCCTTATAAAATATTGCTGTAGGGCCGGGCGACGCCTCTCGCGCGCGCAATTAAATGTGCAGAACATCTATAAATTAAGCGTCTCCTGTGTGCGGGTGTGTGCTTGAAGAGCATATTTTTTAATCGGATCATCGGAAATTTAATGTGGAATAACTCGGCGCGCGAGGCAACGAGCCCGGCCAGCGTGAAAAATCCCACTTTTCCGAGATTAATGAACCCGCTTGAAAAACGCGATTCGACGCAAACGCGCCGATTAAAATCCAAAACGCTCGTCGTAGCGGATCGCAGCTTTCAAATGGCAATTGCGGGAAGTGGGTCGGCCGAGTCGATTAATGATCGCGCTTAGAGAGAGAGAGAGAGAGAGAGAGAGAGAGAGAGAGAGAGAGAGAGAGAGAG
>NW_022639472.1:2129723-2139154 GCF_010583005.1 Odontomachus brunneus
AGAGAGAGAGAGAGAGAGAGAGAGAGAGAGAGAGAGAGAGAGAGAGAGAGAGAGAGAATGCTCATACAAATAGTTTACCGCGCGTCATTCCACATACATGAAGGAGTTTCAGTCGCTTCTTCATGCGCCAACATTCGAAGAGGGTTTCAAGGCGAAGACGAAAATGTTGCTTAGCCGATCGCGTGTTCAGTGTCCGTCGCGTTTACCGCAACTCGATCCGCGTTCGGCTCTTACTGGCACGTCTTTTTCCGCGCGTTTGATCAATATTATTCAGACCGCAGCAAACGACACGTTTACCTGCCGATTATTCCAGTTGGTCCCCCGGGACCGACGAGGACGCCGCCGTTGTTGCCTGGATACGACGGTACAAACGGCCGGCTGTTGGGACCGTAAGGGCCCGGATTATGCGGTCTAAAGCCTACCCCATCGACGCCATCGAAATCAGGCTCGTACACTTGATATCTGGAATCATACACATAATGACGTAATGACGGAAATCACGTCGCAAAGTACATAATTTTCGCAGGTATGTCCACCGTCGCGTCATGCACTGATAAGTAGCTCTCACCAAGTGATGCATTTTGTTTATCCTTTGTGGCTTGATACAGCATCACAAGAAATGATTATTTATTGCAAAAAGGGTTAGCTCAAAATCGATTTCAGCTGTAACAGAAGGATCTCATTTTAATAACGCTATAAAATATTTTTCACAAACAACACATTTTAGGAAAAAATATTTTAGATAAAAGTTTCTTGATTTTGATAGGTATTTAAGATGGGGTCTTTACTCAATCATAAGACTTCCTATTGGTTTAGGGCATTTTATGGTTAAGATCCTATAGTAGAGGTTACCATATCACATACCTATCAAAATCAAGAAAATTTTATCTGAAACATTTTTTCCTAAATTAAAATATTGAAATATAAATAGTGTTATTAAAATGAAACACCTCGTATAAACATTGAAATAAATTTTAAGCTTTTTTTGTAATAAATATTTATTTTTTGGAATGCTATATCAAACCACGAAAAGTTAATAAAATCGATGTGTATTTCTTGCTAAGAGTTATTTGCGAGAGAAAAATATTTAAAAATTTGTGAATATTTTTTGATAGTTACTAACAGGATATTTATTTACATTGATATAAAATATATATCAAATAAGAAAATCTACATTTTTTTAAAAACTCTAAGAGAAGTTTTTCTCATAAAAGAAATTATTAATTCTATTTAAATAAAAGAATTATTAATTCTATTTAAATAAAAGAATTTAAATTTAAGTAAATATGCTGTATATGTATATGTATATGTATATGTTAGTATCACAATCAAATAAGTATTTATTAATTTTTAAATATTTTTTCTTTCAGTGTAAATTGAGAAAAATAATATATAAACAAATGGGAAATATTTATTTGATAGAGATATTAATAACAGTTTTACTTGTATCAATACACATATTTTTACATTGAAAAAGAACTTCTCAAATGAGAAAATATAGATTTTCTTGATTGCTCGCCATGAAAGCAATTGTTTATTCTATTTTAACAAAAATAATTAAGATTTAAGAAAATATGTAAATATACCCATCGTATAAATATTTCTTTATTTTTTTAATGTTTTTCTCTTATAGTGTATATTCACGGGAAGAGAATATTTGCTATCATAACTGAAAACCTCGCTAGTTTAGTAAATATCTATAGCCGTAATATACAGCGAGTTTGCTACGCTACATAGTAACCAAGTCGAGGAGCTACATGACATTTGTGGTTGTACCTAATAAAGTTTGATGCTGTAGCACGGCAGATTTGCTAGTATAGCGAAGACGAAGGCTCTCTACTACTCCAATAGAAAATATAGCTTATGATATATGTAACTGATCTTTTTGCTGTTTATCAAAGAAAATCTGATACATTAACGAATTTCATTATAGCTAAATAATTATTTTTCCTTTAGCGACAAGAATTTACTAAAGCAATAATGCTCGTTGAAATATCTGGAATATTTACTGTACAATCTGTCTCCCTTATTTAAATAGTATGAAAGAATATTTATTATAAATGTAAATACAGACACATAAAGATAGATACAATTTATATCACAAATGAATGTAATTAATATAAAAGAGAATGTAAATTGCGTAACGTATAATAACATATTTCTGATTACGGACATTTGCACTCAGATTTAATGGGAGTGCGCTTCTCCATGAAACAACTGAAAATATATCCTCATTATCTACTGAATAAGTATATAATTTATTTGAAATTAATGAAGTTGTTACGCAAACGTCAGTTAGCTCGAAATACGAAATAATTTGCTGCAGTAATCAAGATAACATCAACAAAAATGGATTTCCTCTATAAACAGATGGACAATTACGTTTATGTGTAATTTCTTTGTTGCACAGACAAATCCGCTTAGTTATAACATTTAATGTTGCCTAGAAAATTATAGATTTATTGAATCAAGCAAATCCTATCTTTTTTTCCACGTGCAGGGGAACTATCCTAAAATGACACTCTTAGATAAAATGACCTTTCGTTTCTTAATACTGCTGTAAGAGGCACTTTTCAATTATGTTTTATGTTCCTTGTGTTGATTACATTGATTTACAGTGAATGGCTTAGTTCTTGTTATTGAGGTTTCGTTTGCAAGCATAGTATTGTGTTACATCTAGATTTGAAAGTTTCAAGTAGCTGATATTCGACAGTGAGTTAAATCTTTTTGAAAAAACGCACAAAATATTTATACACATGGCAAATAAATATATTCTTTCTCATTATTAAATAAAATAAAAATTATTTAATAAAATGACGCGCTATTGACAATTATAAACGATACGTACAATTAGGCAGACGTGAATAAAATCATGGTTTGGAAAAGATGAAAAAAGGACTTTGAAACAGGCGATGATAATAATGATGTCCCATGTATATTGTGAAAATTTGTTCAGCCGCTCCAAACCGAAGGAGACATGGCTCAAATGCAACAAACGCACACAGTGGACCCACAATGAATGAGCTACTTTCCAAAAAGGTCATTTATTTGTGACATTTGCAAATAAATATTCCATTTTTATAGACTTTTAGGATGTCATTTACCTGAGTTACTTGAATAAAATAGCATACTGTTACAATTTCAAAAAATAACAAACAAAAAACACATAAAACTATTTTAAATTCAATTATGTCACATGTATACTAATGATTCGGGTTATGTGGACAATTAATTGAAAATATTAAGAAATACACGTATAAGAACATTTGTTTCTTATGGTATGTCATTTTAGAAGAGTTCCTCTATATTACTCAGATTATTCTATACATAACTTATCAGGTTTCTAATTGCGTATATTATTTGTTTATTATTATACGTATATTATTTATCAGCTCGCTAATTACGTTTCTAATTGTACTTTCAACGTTACTATATTAGTCATAGACTGATAGCGCACCTAGCCTCGCCGACCGGCTTGCTCGTCTTCTGCTTATCGTCGTTCCAGGCCCAAGACTCGTCATTTTCGCCGGACGCCGTCGCGACCACGACGTAAAGGATAAACAGAGCTGCTCGCATTCTCGCGAGGTTCTCAAGATTTTCGGCGCGATGTGTACCTCGTTGCCCGTAAAGGAAGACGTACCCGCGCGCATAACACCCGGAGCCGACTAAACGAGAGTGAAAGTGAATCGCTCCTTTATATATGCATCGCGAGAAGGTGAACGCACCGCTACACTTCGAGGTCTTTTTGGACGATAATCACTTGCGATCAATGGACTGTTTGCCGCGCCGGCTATCCTTTGTTTGCTTCCACGCGAACCATGAAAACACGACTGTATCTTGCAAAACCGCGAGATACGCGAATTATACACCGAGGAAAAAAAACAGTTGAATCGACAAAATCGGCGGTCACTCGTGTCTTCAAAGAAATATTGTGTCTATTGAACAAATCACACGTTGGTGCGACAACAAGTTGCGTTGATGTAGTCACTGATCAAAACATTGAACCAATCGATAACTCTCGTCGCAACAACGATAGAATTCGTTCAATCGACTGAACGCGTTTGTTCGAGCGAATTTTGTTCGTTCAAGCAAAGTCTTATTAACTCAACCACTTTTTTTCCAGTGTATGAAGAAAATTGACTCTTGCGTCTCGAGTAGAACAAAATTCGCCATTTTTTCTTTCTTCAGAGCCCATCTTATGATTGCCATGATATCACTTCGTTTAGAGGCGTCGTAAAATGGGCGCATTATAAAGGAGCGCCATGTTCCTTCCTCCAAATAAATACTTTTCACCTCCATCTTCTGCTGAGAATATTACCGCGCGATTACCACGCGCGTGACTTAGGTGCTGAAAGCGCGAAGAAATGTTGGGGACGTAAAAAGGCGCGACCAGAACATACTTAATTCCCGCCAGAACATATTTAAAAACATGAATTCCATGCGCGAGACGCCACGGGAGTGGCGTTATTGTGACGACTTCGCTATAAAAGCTAAAGCATCGTTAATGCATACGCAAATGTCGGGTTTATATTGCGCGTTGAAATTACATTGCGCGCGTCGGTTTACAAGCGTAACGTCATTATGCGGTTACGTGGGTGGATCTAGTCGGATCTTGAGGCCGGTTCCGCTCCTTCGAGCGCCTGTCCTTCGACCTGGGAAAACCCGGTTCTTCGACGAGGTAGGGAAGCAGGTTGGCTGGCTGGCTGGATGGCTGGCTGACGGCGCGCGCGCTCTTTGACCTCCTTCTTAAAGCAAAATCAAGACACATGGCGCAACGTTAATTCCTGCGACCGCGTCCGCGCTCCGCGGGAAATTACCGCCATTAGAGATTTTCAGCCTTCACTCTTGGAAAATATATCCTTCATTAGGCCACATTTGCCCGCCAATCTTTCCGAGGGCGAATCCGTGCTGCGTCGCACACATACCGAGAAGAAAAACACAGTTGGGTCGGCAAAATCATCCGCCTTCAAGGAAAAATCGTATCTATTGAACAAATTACGCAACAAGTTACGTTGATACGGTTACTGGCCAAGGCGCAATCGTTGAATCAATTGATAACTTTCATCGCAACTATACAGGGTATCCGTGACTCGCGTTGGAGCCACAGATAGTTTCGGTTAAAATGAATAAGAAATTTTTTTTCTATTTCTCTAAGAAACCAGGAAGAACCACATAATATTTTGAGTTACTAAATTAAAGAAGATTGATAAATAATCAAGTGTGATACGGCAGATGAGTGGTGATAGCGACGTCTGCCATCGCGTGTTTGTAGATTAGGTCAAATTAAACAAAAAAATCCTTTATCATTTACACATAACACATTTACACATCATTGCACATAACACGTAGAGTTTTTAATTATTTATTAGAGAACATTGGTGTATTATTCCAAACTAATCGATATTTCTCGCCGTCAAACTATCAAATTAGCAACTCTGTTTCTCACAATTCTAGGCGGGATTTTATCACTTAGTTGTAGCAAAAACTAATAAATTGTCGGTACGAGTTACCGACGTGAGTTACCGGACAACCAACTGTATAATTCGTTCAATCAACTAAACGTCTGCCTGAACATGAATTTTGTTCAAGCAAAATTTAACTCAATCATTTTTTCTCAGTGCAGCGACGCAATCCGCATCGCGTTAGTCGCGTGCATGATTTATTATTCCGCAAAAGTCGCTCACGCGTTGTCGCGGATCGGACGACGACGCGACGAAGCTTGACGCGATTTCGCGAGGTATTCGCAACCAATAGAGGACAGAGGAAAAACGCTTGCCGGTTGGAGCAGTTTCAATAATCGTTCGATCTAACGCGGATCAGGCCGCGCTATTGGTGTTTGGTCGTTGAGTGAAAAATGAAAAGCCGGCGCGCGGAGATTCCAGACGAAAACTCGTAAAAAATACCACGAGCCTCTGTCGTTCACAGGCTGATCCGAATGCATCATCTGCCATGTTTTGAAGGTGAGCCTGGACGGACGGATGCGTCGGAACGAAATGCTTTTTTATCCCGCGCTCGCTTTGAAATTCATTGCCGGAATGACATCTTTTCATTATGAGATTAAATGGGAGATTAAGCGGGGGCTTAAGCAACGAAATTTTATCCGGCGGACAAAGTGGCGCCGAATAAAACAATGAGCTGTCACGCGCACCTTTCGCAGCGCAACAGCCCCGAACAAAAACTGCAAACTGTCGCTGAATACTTGTGGGAAGGGGGAGGGGAAGTTTAAAGAAAAATCAAATTTGAACTGTCGCCGACCGGTCGGCCGCGGGCACCTTGAGGATTTAATGGAAAGTTCGTTTAATTCGATCAAGCGGACTTCCTCTCGAACGATCACGCGAAGATAAGCGTTCGGATTGGTCGAGGAAGCTCGATGACTCTCCGCTCCTTGGGAAGACGTCATTGCGTATTGCAACACGACCCGCCGTACAAGGCGAATGTCTGATCGACATTCCCGGACGGACCAAGTGTCGCAATTTCCTGATGGACAACCAGCTCACACCACGGAAAAAAAGAAGAAAACAAATTTTTCTAGATTTCTCAGATATTTCCCGCAGCTAAGCATGTTTCGCTGAAAATATATTTTCATTTTCATTAAAATATATTTTCATTTTCATTTTCATATATTTTCATTTTTTTGTCTTGTTGCAGCTGAGGGTTCGCTGCTGCAACGGAAACTTTTACTACTATTGCCGATTCACATCGGTTTCATAGCTAAGGGCCTGTTTCCTTAACGATTATCAAGTAAATGCTTTTGTTCTGATAACCGAGGAATTTTACTCAGTATATACTTACAGGTATCCATACGTTATGATGAGATTTAAGCTTGTATTAATAGTCGTTGCTCGATACTTGTTTCAAATGAGATTTTCAGATTTGAATTTAGAGTTGGATGTGAGTTTCATCCACAGACTTAGGCCCGTATTAATAATCATCACTTGAAACTTATCCTACGTGTAATACTCAGATTTGAATGTAAAGTTAGATGAAAGTTTTTTTTTATTTATTTGAATTATATATAGTATATGTGTATGATTTGTGTTACATTTACAATCGCGATTCAGCTGAAAAACTCACGTCTAACTCTAAATAAAAATCTGAAGTCTGTATATTAATAGTCCGTATTAATAGCCGTTTAAACTTGAAACTTGCTTCAGATAAGACTTAGATTTTAATTTAGAGTTAGACCTAAGTTTCTCAGCTAAATCGCAAATATGTCACGTGTATTATATAATTCAAGTAAAAAACTCTCATATGTATCTAACTCTAAATTTAAATTTGAGTATTTCACGTTAAAGACAAAAAGCTGAAATCGAGGATCACGTTACGGATGATCTTTCAAACAAGTCTCGCTTTTCTTTCTCTACTAAGTTCCCCTTAAGTAAGCGTCCGCAAAACAAAATCGAATCGAACTTCGTAACCCTTTGGCGCGGATTGATGAAATCGGATCTACGCCACTTACTGCGTCTCCCTAGAAAGTTGTCTCTCTTCCCCCCCCCCCTCTCTCTCTCTCTTTCCTTGCAGGAAGCTTGTCGTTCGTATCCGCGAAAATTCATTTCGTGGACGGGACGGAAGGGACGCCCTTTCGCCGCGCTTTTCAACTAATTTCCTGGGAGTCGCGTAACCTTTTTTAAGTAATTTCCTGCTACCGTAAATACGATAAAAGGAGGACGGCGCTCTGGCCGTTTGTCCTTTTGCCGCGGTGCTCGGCAATGTAACGGCTTTGCCGCGGAAAAATAATAGCCGCGGTGAACCGAGCGGGTCAACTTAATACGCGAAAAGCGTGATATTATTTCTGCAAATGTGAGGCGCGCGCCGAATTTTACTCGAATTCAGTTTGCCATTCTCGATATTCTATTTGCGATAGATCCACAGATGTAATTCTTCAGTAGTCGATTCCGTAAACATTGAGAACAATAAATTTCTGGTCAAAATCCTCCGTTATACTCACTTCGACAAATCGTTCACTCATAAGGAAAAGTAAAAAGTTGCACAAAAGCCGATTATAATTTTTATGATGGTTCTCTTATGTTGCGTATACGGAGAGGATTCTATAATAAAAATTACCATAGATTCTCATAATCGGCGAAGTTAGTAAATAATTAACTATCTCTTCATTTCATTTCACATGTATTATTTATATTTTAGGAACAAAAATTATAATGATTTTGATGTTATTAAAAAGTTTGCTATCTTTTTAATGAAATTTACTATATTTTTACTCAACAAGACAAAATCTTACATATCAAGAGAAAAATATAAAAAAACCTAAAATGTTTAAATATTAAAATTTTTCAATGAGTTCTAATAACATATCTGTTTAATGCTGCAATTCTAAGCAAATATACGAGTAAATCGTAAAATCGTAAAGTCGTAAAGTAGCTTATGTATCAATCGTCTACTCATAATTTCTTACGAGTCTTACGAGAACAAGTTACGAGCTTTACGATTTTGTCTAGAATTGCAATATAAATCAAAATTCTTTTGTTGAAACAGCATAAATGATTGCTTTTATATGAAAACATATATATTCTTTTATTTGAAAAACAGTTCATTTGGTGTAAATAAAAATATGTTATTCACCGTATAAATATTCTTTATTTCTGCAATATTTCTCCTCTCAGTGTATACTGACGATTCATCCTTGCACTACTAGAAACTGAAGAGAACTTATATGAAAAATAAACAAAACTATAATATACTCGGCGTGTAGTTTCTGCTACAACGTATTCCTTAAAGGACTTAACGGAAATTTTTAATCTTCGATATTAGAGATGTTGGCGATGAAATTTTGATTGAGAATCCTATTATGGCGTAGCCTAGTTGAAGTTAATTAAAGAGCGAGATCGTATTAGAGATTTGCTCGCCGAGAACTCGAACACCTAAAAACCCTCTACAGATATCTGCAGTTTGTGCGAAGTATTACCAGTACCCGCGCGCTCCGGAACAAACATGATTTTTCTCAGTTTGTCCTCCAGTAATCAATCGCTCATCAAAGCGCTCGCGGTTTCGACGGTATCAGGTTTAACGAGCACTTTCGTCAAATTCAACGCCGGGACGTGACTCACATCCGCAACACGTCAATTCCCAACAAGTCCACTTCGGACAGGAAATTGATGTTACACGCTCGGGCGAAACGTCGATCCGCCTGCTCGCGGTCTCGGCTTTACTTCCGGCCCGTAATCGCGTAAAAAATTAGCCCGTCGGTAAGATCGAAATATCTCGGGCTTGAGGCGGCAGCCGCGATCGAACGCGCCCGCTTATCCCTCGACACGGAGGCGAAAATTCATTTCTTCGACGGGCTCTCGCGCGGTAAGCGACTTCTCCCTGTATTTTCTCCCTTTTCAAATAATTTCCTGCCATCGACTGCGCGACCTAGTTTTCATCTCACTCTTCTCTCTCTCTCTCTCTCTCTCTCTCTCTCTCTCTCTCTC
>NW_022639472.1:2139315-2156913 GCF_010583005.1 Odontomachus brunneus
CTCTCTCTCTCTCTCTCTCTCTCTCTCCTTCTCTCTCTCCCCCTCTTTCTCTCTCTCTCTCTCTCTCTTCTAGTCGGAATAAAAGCGTTACAGCACCCGCTCTTCCGTCCACCCCCGCGCACGTGTACTGTAGATAAAAAAGGAATAAAGGTGAGGGAGATCTTGTAACGCGAATAGATCGCGATGCCTTTTCGACATCTTGGAATATCCCTGAAATTCATGTATTCGCTATGAGAAAACCGGCTTTTTGCCTCGTACTCGTTCCTCGCTTTTTTCTCTTTTTTCCTTGCTCTCTCTCTCTCTCTCTCTCTCTCTCTCTGCCTCCCTCTCCCTCCCCTCTCTCTCTTTCTCTCTCATTCTCCCCTTTTACCCGTTCTTGCTCGACTACTCGCTTCTTGCCTCCTCTCCTCTCCCCTACAGGCTGCATGCAGCTGCATAATGCATGGTGCTCGCGCTGCGGCTGAAATTTATACCGTATCCGGGGAAAATCCCTCTTCTGCGGTGGTTTCGCGCGGTAGGAAAGGTTACGCGTTATAAACATCGGCGATGCTTACGCGCTCAAGCGAAATCGCTTAACGATACTTACCTAAATGCTTATCGCCTCGCCATGCGAACGAATATTGCGGAGAAATACGGCGCACTGCGACGTCGTCGCCCGCGAGAATACTTTATTTGCGCCGCGATCTCTCTCTTTCTCTCTCTCTTGTTCTTTCTTTTTCGTTTCTCTTCGCAAGTTCGATCGCGCTAAAGGCGATTCGAATCGCCCCTGTCGCTCGTTGCCCCCGCGAGATCGCCGTAATAAGTGGCTTTTTCCGGGCGAATTTATGAAATTGGATCGCTGCCTTCCGCATCCGCTCCCCTCGCTCTCCCGCTCCCACTCTCGCGTATCGCGCTCGCCTCTCGAGCACGGATAAATCCGCCCTTTCGATAAAGGCGAAAGGGACTTGTTATGGGTGCACTTTGACCCGCTTTCCAACGCCAGGCAACTTCCTCCGGCGCGAGTAACTCTGCGACATAAAAAAAAGAGCATCGATTGGCTTGATCGCGTTTCGTCCTGGAAATGGCGAGTTATTCGGATATCCTTGTGCGATGTCGTAAAGTAAATTCGAAGAAGGGAGAGAAAGAGAGGGAGCGAGAAGCCGGGATTTATTAAAATATTCAAATATTTGAATGTCTTTTTGCGACGACTTGAATGATGCTCTCGAGATTTACATAATCGAGATCGTAGGAGTAATTTCGATTTAAGAAAAGCGGGCGATATTGGCCTATTTCGGATAATTTATCCTTACAAATTTTACTGAATTGCCATTTCGCGATCGTAAAATCGCGTTTTCGAAGAAAAACAATATATTAAGCATCCGCAATTTAAAACGTTTTATTACAGCACCGGAATTCTGATTTTTTCTCTTCATTACAAGAGTTTTATTTTCATTCGTTTGCATTTTTGTTACACAATCTTCACCACTTACGTTCTCACAATTATTGAAATAACGTCTTCTTCTTCCTATTACTCGACTGGTAGTGATAAGAGAAAGATTTGAAACATATTTAGTAATCCACATTTTTTTAGAGATCAGAGTTGCGCAAAGACTTAATGACAGCAGGCAGATCACGTCGCAGCGTAACGGGAGAGTTGCGCAATCATGTGATGTTCTTACGCATTATCGAATACAGAAATCCTGGCGACCTTGACCCAGACTCATAGACGAAATTACGAGATCGTCCGAGGCCTTGAAGAGGAGTTTCAAGGCCGAGGCGAGAGCGGCTAAAGGCCCGGACGACCTCGTCGGCTCGTTTCTTCTAATTCCAGACTCTAAGGTGGCGATTAAGCCCGGTTTCGAGTGCCATTGTCGATCGAGTTCATTCAGCGGCACGATCGTTCGCGCGCGATATCACCAGATAGTGACTCTCCATTGTACAGCACTTTGCCGCGGATAAATCTCCCGTTGTGTACCTTCCTTTTTTCAACGAGCCAAACGCTCTCTGTGTACGAAACAATGATTTAGAATTCGCGAGCTTTTCGGTATCGTCGGGCATCGCGGAATACGACACAGAATATATCGTGAATAACACAAAACTCGATGGGAAAAATATATATTTATACAGAGAGCAGAAAGCGTTTGAAGAGATCAAGGTAGTAAGCTAAAAGTACCTATGCCTGGACATTAATAACCCTGCACTGCAAAGTGCAAGTGGATTATTTTTATTTTAGCTCTGAATCTCTTCTTACATTTTTACCGTTTCTTACGGTTTAAAACGTATTAAATAATAATTTATACATCTCTTAAGCGTATTAAGGCTCCTTATATCTCGCTGGCCATGTTGAATTTATGACGTCAGAAGCGAGGAATGACATATTGACGAAAGTTGTGTGCCATTTCTGAATAAAGATAAATATGGACGGAAGAGCATTTGAGATTGCTTGACCACACTTGTAAAATTGTTCGAAATCCATGGTCAGATTTTTCGTTAAATATGATCAAACAAAATAACATACATTTACGTGAATTTTATATGTACAAAAAATACGTAATTGTATTCGTTTCTACCTTATTGACATTTTTTTAAGTTTGCCATCAACTTCAGCGTCCCCTTAATGCGTTTAAAAATAACACTTGCATTTGCAGTATAATACCTAACTGTGGAGATTCTTTTATTGTCTTGATTTTCAAATATGAATGTTTGAACTTTTAATGTAGAAAAAAAATATTCAATACACACACATACATACACACACACACACACACACACACACACACACACACACATATATATATATATATATATATATATATATATATTATATTATTAGTTTAAATATTCGTATTTGAAAATCAAAATAATAAGAATATTTAGGTGTACTGAGAGAAATTATTTGATAAAAAATTAACAAACGGATATTTCCAATTAAAATATTGACAAATTTTTATATCCGATCAGGAAACATCCGACGGGAAATATTGGTTCATAATTTTTTGATCGATTTATCTGATAAAATGCCATTATAATCGGAAATATTCAATAAAATTTAATCGGATATCCTGATCGGATATAAAAATTGACCGGAATTTGGTCGGAAATATCCGTTTGTTAATGTTTTATCGGATAATTTCTCTCAGTGTGTTAATGTTATTAGTGTCCAAGTACTGGTGGTTTTATCTTAAAGAGATGATACGCGAGTCGACAGGTGAATTTAATTTGTTCGTTTGCAATTTTAGGTTACGGTCACATCGCGCCGAAAACGAAGAACGGCAAGGTAGTGACTATATTTTACGCTATCTTAGGCATTCCGCTCATGTTGCTCTGCCTGTCGAATATCGGAGACGTGATGGCGTCGAGCTTTAGGTACGATCCTTCACGATCCTCAATCACGCTCGCCTGAATCGTGATGAATTTGGAAAATGAAAAATCGCGAGATTGCGTTTCGCTCGCGCTCACGCGTGCAGCGCGTGTGCGACGTTTAGTAGTTTCCGTCGTTCTGGCTCCGAAACAAAAGCGACATGAATAAAGTGAAATGAAATAATTCGTCTGAATTGCCGCGCGCTGTTTTCAGGTTTCTATATTGGAAAGTGTGCTGCTACATATGCACAAAACCACCGAAAAAGCGACGAAGCCGTAATACCTTCGCCAGATCCTACTCCGTTCGTCAACCAGGGTAATCTCACATGTAATACATTAATCACAGAAATGTTCAATTGCGTGTAAAAACACGTGTAACAGAAAAATCACGCCGGGAAGGTAGAAGTTCGAAAAAGTTCGCAATCTATAGTCACAAGCGTACAATTCTGTCGGTGAAAAACGTACACTGAATTTTCAAATAAGAATCACGCATTGTCGATCAGTGACTAATGAATTAATTCTTTCGAGATGGATTTTTTCTCAATTACAATTTGATTGATTAACACTGAAGCCGACAAATATCCAAATATTTAATTCGACGCGCGAATTGTCGTTGCATTTCGAAAAGAGATAGAAAAATAGAATAATTTACAAGATACATAGAGAAAAAAGTTTCGTATTCAGGATTCCTATTTATTTAATTTTAATTTGTTTGATTGAAACGTATATTCTACGTAATATTATGTTAAACATAATTTTATATCAAATATTATTTTATTTCATTGGATTGTTGTTTGATGAAAAGAACACTATTATAATTTTTATATAAAATTTTATACATTTTCCAGTAAAATGAGAAAATTAAGAGTGGAACGATTTTTTTTCTCCAAACTCCAAATTATTATTTGAACCAAATAATGAAATTATTCGAAGAGCCAAACAATCGTACTTATTGGCTGAAACATGAGTCTCTTTGGGCCATTCCAATGACCAAATTTGCTCGGATGCAATTTACTAAGTCCGGAGAAATCTTTTCTCTGTGCAGTTCCGAAATGATTAACGATGTCGTGTCGCGTCCCGAGGTATCCTTAGATCCTCGAGTCGCTCGGGGTGAATAGAACGGGTCTGTTTAGCTTACAAATTTAAGGATCCGTATGCGACTGTATAGTGACACGGTCGTTTGTACTTCATAAGGCGATATGGCTCGAGCAAAGGTCCATTCCGCCGATCCATCAGGGTGAGTCAACGATCAGCGGATTCGGCCTTGGGGCTTTCCGAGAGTATGACGAAGTCTTCATACTCCGACACCGATTGCAGGTGAGATGTTATCCACACTCGATTCGATTATTCGATTCAATGGGAAACGAATCGGACCTTGTCTTCGAGCAAATGAGTATTCGAGGCACGCTTTTAATTATAATCAAGCACTGATCAATTACACTATGTTAAGTATTTTGACCAATTTTTTGCGTTTTCGTCATGAAGGGTTATTCTTTAGTAACGGGTCCGTTGAATACAAATGTGATCTCAGAAACTGTCCGTCACGTTAGGTTTTCGAGAAAAATAGAAGTATAATTATTTATAGGGCAAAACTTTTTTTTAAAGGTGGTGACTCTAATGTCTGTTACAAGTTTATATAACATATCTAGATACATGACAAATATATGAAATATAAGAAATCTTATAATACTTATTATTATTATGATTATTGTTTGGCAAAGTCGGAAATTTAAAATGCAATTTCGTAAAAGTCATCCTTATACGGAGAACGAAGTACTGTCATAAAATACAACAAACTGGACCTTTAGTAGAGAAGTTTTCGTTGGTCGCTAATTCTACGTATCCAGAAATTTGTTGAGTATGAGATATAATTCTGCTATTTTGTTGTATAAATTTATGACATCGCTTGATCCCCCTGTGAAGATGGCTTCTACAAAGCTGTACTTTAAGTTTCCGACTTTTTAAAATAGAGACGAAAGTTCTGGCATCAATTTCAGGCTATTTCGAAGTTCCTGGCACGTCTGGTTTATGCGTTAGAAATTTGTGAAAATGGTCAAAGAAGTATTTTTGGTTTAAATAATGACTCTCAATGCAATGTAGTGTATAAAATATTTTATCAAAATTGCAATGTGTCAAAACAAACACTCAGAAGATTTTTAATAAAAATTAACAAAAATTAAAGAACATAAAAGAAATATTAATCAAGTTGACAAAAAAAAGATAAGTTATTTCAGAACGTAGAATCAAATTTAATCATAAAATAGATTAGGATAACATTGAGATACTAGACATAAAAAAAGGTTACTTAAAAAGACGGATATTTCAGATTAAACAGATTAAATACAGATTAAAAGGCCGCAGAATCCGTTAAATTTATAAGAAGATATAGTCTTACTGAGCGACTCCTATTTGCCTATTAAACAAACTCAAAAACAATTCAGCACATTATCATGAAACACTTCTACTTAACTTGCAATTATATATTGCGTGATATCTTCTTTGTGTAGTATATATTTGCTTTCAACTTTGTTTGATTGTCTTGTCTAACAACACTACCATTTCACAGTAAGGATACATTGTTCGCTCTTGGACCTGATATGTTTTAAACACTTGACTTCTTTTTTTTGTTTTCCAACATTATTATTTATTCTGTTGTCATGATATTTATATAGGTGCATTCTTGGACATCCGGCGTATTATTTAAATAAATTTTGTTGTTTATCATATTGGGTATCACATACTGTTTATTTGTAAAAGGAGACACATTTACATGGTCCTTAATGATGATAGTATTATGTTTTTCCCGTTTGATATGCGTTTTTACTTTTAATAAAAGATTCTTTACTGAATTTCAATTTGTTTTAACTGAAGAAGACCAGCACTTAATCGAGACGATTTTTACATTATAATAAATATATAAAATTTACTCGTACATTGGCGTTAGGTTCCTATTGACCAATTTACAATTTGAATTTATTTTTAGGGAGTTTAAACTTCTATTTTCTCGGAAATCTGACGTGATGAATAGTTTTCGTGGTCATATTTGTATCCAACACATTTTGACTTACTAAAGAACAACCTTTCATGGCAGAAGTACAAAATTTTATAACGTAATATTATTAGATAACACAACGTGCATGACAGAAAACTGATATGTGTAATCTGATATGTGTACATTTGTATACATGTGTGTCTGTGTATGTATATATTATTATATTGGCATTACATTAATATATTTGCAAAAATCTGCTAAACATATTAGATATCAATATAATGATAATGTTATCCGAATTAGCGCTTAATATACTGTTAGCATGATATGAATGCTGAATATTGTGCTTATATTATCGAGTATTAATTCGGATATTAGTTAAATAGTATTATTATTATTAACGAACAATGCACGAGTGAATAACGGAAGATCAGGATGAAATAGTGCGTAACAAATACCGTAGGTACATGCCCCGACGGTTTGAAGGAAGCGAGCTAAGGACACCGGGTGCTGATGCGCTTCCCACGAATCACCCAACAGAAGAAAGGGCAGCCACTATGCCGCGCTATTCAGATGTCCCGGTGGCCACTCCGAGAAGCGTAAGAGGTATTCACTTGTGGTGATATCGATCGTTGCACTGCCGGCGAGATCGAACACGGAGAACGCTCGCGGAATTAAGCACAATAAAAAAATAGTCTTGCAGTCACGGCGAAAATGATCTGGACACGAGAAATTAGTTAAGATGGATACATGACTAGCAAATACTACGATATCACGTACGTTTTATCAATATAGATGACAGAGACAAAATGTATATATTTGAACTAAAACTCGAGCTAAAATTCGAATTATTATGTTTAAAATTTCTCAAGAAAATCTCTGTGAAGCTCGTCCAGATTTTAAGACCAAATTAATAATTGGGCGTGCTTATATAAGAATGATCAAACACACATATGTTCCGAAGAAAATGGAGATGACAATTTACCGCATGATTTAAAAGATATAAGCAGCATTGAAGATTTTCTTCGCAATTGTTCAAGAAGTAGAACATGATGAATTTTCTTCCTTTTTAAGTTTATTTATTAGCAAGCTTAACTCTTTAAAAAATGGGTAAAAAGGACGTAATTAAAATAGCGCAACCAGGAGAAAATAAAAACTGTCTTTTAATTAATTTCAGGCGCCTATAAAACTTAGATTTTTTACTTTATGTAGAACATTATTATAATTTTCATATCAAATTTGATCGACATTTTTTTAATAAAATAAGAAAATTAAGTGAAATAATTTTTTTTTCAGGTGAAACAATTTTCTTCTTTGAGCCAAATTAATAAAAAATGGCACAATTATTAAAAAATAAAAACTGCTCTTTAATTTATTTCAGGCGCCCATTTTTTCTCTATATGACATTATAATTTTTATGTCAAATTTGATATACATTTTTTAGTAAAAGAGGAAAATTAAATGAAACAATTTTCTTCTTTGAACCACACTAGTAAAAAATGATGCAACTAGTAGAAAATAAAAACTGTCTTTTAATTAATTTCAGACCCATAAAGCTTGGATTTTTTTATGCAGAAAAACGTATGAACTAACTATTGGTAATATAAAACTCGAAAGTCATAATTTTGTGGGTTGGATCATTCTTGCATAATTATGACCAATTGGTAATAGCATTTAAATTTATATATTGCTAAAATACTATTGCTCCTGTTGCTATAAATTTTGTGTATTATAGACGCTTTTCTAGCAGATACAAAAAAACGACGACAATTATTACTGTGACATTTAAAATCCTATCTGTACTAGTAAAACATTTTTTTGAGCGTAGGCGAAGACCAAAAAGAACATAGAGCATCGAATTATACCACACCCTGTACATGCATTTTCGATTCGCTCATGTCCCGAACGAAAACTAATTTCGCGGCGGAAGATGATATCGCGCGTTGTCGGCTGATGTAAAAACGAGGCAATATAAACCGCAAATAATTATCTATTTAATTTAATTACGATTTTCGTATTCTCATCTCATACACATCATTTCCATAATTTCGAGGAGTTAGCAAACAATGTGTCGACGCAATGCATGCGACACAAAGACAAAAGCAGCGGCATCGCCGCGCGCTGTCGCCGGCCCGGGCGTTCTCTCTCTCTCTCTCTCTCTCTCTCTCTCTCTCTCTCTCTCTCTCTCTCTCGCTCGCTCGTTCGCTCGATATTAATTAATTAATTCAAGCGTATCGATCGCGCCGCGCGTTAAATTGCGCTCGTTATCGCCTCATCGTCTCATCGATCAACTGAAATTTCGGCCGGTCGGTTTGCATTACTCTCGTATTATCGCGTACAGCCAGTCCCAGGATGACGACGCAGTCGTTAGACAGAAAATTACTGATGGGCCCGAGCGATGGGACGGACCGTTCGCAAGTTCTCTGCAACAGATACGCCCTGGATGATCTGGAGGACGAGATGCTGAGGTGGCAGCCGCCACCGCCTCGAAATAGAGGCGAGTATCGGTAAACTGTAGCACGGTATTACTGTCTACTTGTACGGCCTAATTCTAAGAACGACCAAGATACACGGGATCGCGTCATAAGTAACTCCCGACGAGGACGCTTATCCTTTCCGGGCACTCCCGTAGGAAGGATCGATAAACTTCAATACCTCTCCAAAGTGCAATCAGTGCAATCATTCTTCATTGAAGTGCTATATTTGTAACTGCTGGTTCAGTTATAGGTGTAGCACTGCAATCAGTTAAATCTCACTGCAATAACCAGGTAACAGTAGCGACTGTTCCTATTATTGATGCAATTTGTGCAAACACGAACAATGTTATTGCACCGAAATCGCACGGAAGCCTTTAATTCCATCAGCATTATAAATGCCGAAAGTTGGATTTGGCACGACGTTTAACGAATTTGTGCACTACAGATTTTGCAGTGAAATCTTATTCCCCCACTGGCCAAAATTAATGAGATGTAGAATAGAGCAGTAAAGTAGTGTTTCTACTGAAGACACAAACTTATTTTTACTTTTGGAAGTTACAAGAACAAATAAATCGATTTCTTATAGATTTTTGGATGCTGAAAATGAGTCTGTCTTTTATCATGTTTCCTCTATTTCTATCATGTCAGGTTTTCGAGTAATAAATGGTTGAAGCTCCAAAAAACTGCTATTTTGGTCACATTTTACAGTCCATAAATTGTTAAATTTATGTAATACTGAAATCAGTATAGGTTTTATAGATTTTTGCATGCTAAAGACGAATTTGTTCCTCAAAATTAGTTCATCACGTCAACTTTTTTAGTAACCATTAGCTGAAACCTTAAAAAACAATTATTTTGAGATTTCAGCTAATGGTTACTGAAAAGTCTGATGTGATAGGCTAATTTAGAGGAGATTTGTTTTAGCATCTGGAAATCTATAAGAATCACTTACATTGATTTCAGTATCGTATAAATTTTACAATTTATGGACCGCTAAAAATGATTAAAATGGAGGTTTTTAACCATTCATTACTCGAAAACTTAATGTACAGTCATTTGAAATACAGGATTATTTTCAAAAATCTATAAGAAATCGACTCATTTCTTCTTGTAACTTTCAAAAGATCAAATTTTGTAGATCTATGAAATCAGTGAATATTTATTGATCGGCGAAATGCTTCTTCAACTGATTCAATCAGAAATATTTGTACTGATTCACTTTAGGTGAGTAGGAAGCGCGAGTCATTATTGGCAACATTGGGATATATCAGATCAGACTCCGCTGTCAGATACTTCACGCGAGAACACATTTACGAGGGAAGAAAACGGAAATTATTTATGACTCAAAAGTCGATCATCTACGAAAATAACCACTTTTCCGTATACATAGTTAAACACATTAGTAAATGATTAGCATGTGATCAAATATTTTTAGTACTCGATACTCTTTGAATTTCCTGGAGTGGAATCTCACAGGAAACGAATGAAAAAGTAACAGAGTGTTTTCACTCGAAGTAAGTACTGCCACTTGAAATCGCAAGAGCGAAGTTTTACTCAAGTTTATTTTTACTCTATATAAGCGAATGTTTTAATCGATTAAATTTAGTGAATATGTTCCTGATAAGCTGGTTGTAAGTTGGTTGCATGTTGATGTTGCAAGTTGATTGCAGGTTCATGATTTCTCATTGAATGAATTTGTAAAACTTCAAGTTGTCAAAATTAAAAGTCACTGCCGACATGTACAGTTGGAAACTAAAAAGTTGTCCGTAATTTTTTAGATGAGTTGTGAATTCCCTATTTTGTCCAATGAGAATTCGTTTTCTAATGGAAAAGTGTCTCGTTGGACAAGAAGAATGAGTCTTCGTATGTGCGGTGTAATCATGATTATAAATATATAAAAACTGCTATTTCTCAAAAAATAATGTTCTCTTAATTTAAAATAAATTCTTTCTTTCGAATTTCACAAATGTCGTGTATGTCACACTCTGTACTGTCACTTCGGCTCCTGTCATAGCCGATTACAATGCGTACGTGTCAGCGCCACTGCTGATGCGGCTTTTAATTCTGACAACTCGAAGCGTTGCAACTTTATTTGATAAAAAATATACAAGCCGATTTGCAATCGACTACGCATTAAATTAGTTTTTTAGTCTGTATTAATAGTCGTTACTTGAAACTCGTTCAATGTGAGATATTCAGATTTGAATTTAGAGTTGAGTTTTTTATCTTTTAATCATATGAGATATGCAACATAACATTTGTAATCGCGATTCAACTGACAAACTCACTCTGATTCGAAATCCAAATCGGATTATCTCATCTGAGGCAAGTTTCAAATAACGACTATCAATACGAATCTTCAAATTTCGGGTGAACACATTCACTCGACGATTCAGAATGGAGAATTCACTTTGCATGAGCGAAAAATCACTGGAATTCGAGTGATTCGGCGATCACTCTCCTTTCAGAGTGTAGTTTCACTCCAAGAAATTTAAAAGGAAATTGAACTTTGCAAAGATGATATTTTTATTTAACGTGGCATTATTTAACGGGGCAAAGTTCGATGAATTTCTTTGACCTCGTGTAAGCAGCGACAATCGACCCAAGCCTAATAATGTCATTTTTAATCGCATTATTATACAGGATGCTATCTATCTCCGGTGATGCTATTATTAGTTCGGGATCCGAACAGAAACGTCCGCTTGATCCGAGGCGATTAAGTAGACCGCGCTCCAAAGTGCTTGAAGAAATTAAACAAAACCGATACCGTTACAGTCGGAAACTTGGAGAAGCCGCAGAGCAACGGAACGACCGACGAGCCGGATAACGCCGAAAAGCAAACTACTCTCAGTCCCAGATCCTTGCCGAGGAGATGCCTCTCCGTGGAAGGAGCCACGACAAATAGTCAGAGAACGAGCTTGCAATCGGGACTGCGACCTGCTCAGGTTTATTTGGAAATGGAGCATATGGGAAGGCCGCAATCCACCAAGTCTAGACGCACGAGGAGCAATTACTCCGTTGGTGAGCGAGTCATATAAAAGACGTTGAATCTCGCGAGATATGTAATCCTAAATTCGCAGAAAAATCCACATTCCGGGAGAGTCTGAGGGGAGATCGAAAAATGACTCTTCGGATAGATGAGCAAATAATTCTCGTAAATTGAGCTCCCAAAACCCGGATGTTGCTTATGAGACACGATATACTCCCAATTTGAATTTCTACTGTAACTTGTGTTCAACATGGCGTCGTCGACCCGAGATAGCTTCAAAGCACGATATTCTAAAAATTGCTTGCATCTGTGTTAACGCGCTGAGTGACTGGAAATATAGACCTCCTCTCCCTTTTAAGTAATTTAAACAATTCGTCATCCTTAAGCAATTTAAATAATACATCCGAGAGATGCTGTCTACAATTCTTTAATTGTCCTAATTTCAAATTTAGACGAAGATCAACGACTGTGTAATCTTTTAATACAGTGCCGCTTTAATATTATACTTCTTATCGAGAAAATTTCTTAAGGTTGCTAATATTATACTTCTTATCGAGATTTTAAGATTGCTAAAAGAGAGCATAAGTTGCACGAGTGATACAACTCCGTATATATCGCGGCTTAATCCGTTTGCTACACAGAGAGAATTTTATAGTAAGAATACTAGTAAGAACATAGTAAAAATTATAAAATTATTAGATTATATAAAATAAAGTTGCCTATTATGGGGAAATTTTTTGTAAGAGTTTATGACTTTGTCCATAATACTATATTTGATTTGGTGAAGTATGTAAAATATTTTATAAAAATATATCTCTATGATCATTCTTTTAAACATATTATAAAATTAGTTAGTTTTTAAGATATAATTGTTTTAGAAAATATATGTGTCTTTTCCCCACATTAGGCAACCAGTTTCCTAATTTGGGGAAGTTATTATATAACTTATATTAAATTTTAACAGGTTTAAAAGAGGATGATTAATGTTATTATAGTTTAATTATTTTATTTTGCATGTTAACAAATAATAAATACTATGAGAAACATATAACATTATATCAAAATGTTAAAACCAAATAAATAACATTTCAAAATAAAAAAGAAACATTAAAGTGAAACGTAGCATTATATTTTAGAAACAAAAATATATCCTATTAAAAAATTTGCTGTTTTCAGCGAAATTTACTGCGTTCTTTAGCAAGACAAACCTTACTGATAATCAATACCTGTATTATTAGAAACATAGTAAAATTAAAAAGACTTTATGTGGAAAAAGAAACTATAATATTCTCTCCGTGTACATAATATATAGCTTTAGATTTTACAAATTTCCGCTGCAATATACACACACAGATTGCGTCCCTTGAAATTATTATTATTTATATATGCCGCGTATATATTTCAATTACAAAGTCGAGAAAATGTATCGGAAAAGTTAATCGATGTGTCGAGTATGCGCGACGCTCACAAAGCATCGAGCACGTCACACACACACACACACATACTCATGCGATATTGTGGCGGCAGCGAACGCGTTAAACAACAGGTCGATCGATAACTCGTACTCTCTAATCGTGAAATAATGTCCCTAGCGCGTTCTTATAAACGCGGGCCATCGCCGAGGATTATGTCGCCGATGGGATTCGCCGTGCTGCGACAAGTTTACGCGGACGATATTGATTTTGACAACGAGTACTACGCCGCCACGGATGACCAAGAAAAACAGCCGACCAAGCCCGTGCCCATCTGGCTGTGCGTCTTCCTGGTCGTCAGCTACATATTCGGCGGCGCTTACCTTTTCAGCGAATGGGAGAAGTGGCCGTTCCTCGACTCCGCTTACTTCTGCTTCATCACGCTGACCACCATCGGTTCGTGCACCTCCGCCACCTTCTTATATTGCCATCCTCGCGTAAAATCGCGCGATGTTTGATGATGAAACGACCGACGTTTTTTATTACATTCAACTCACGACGTCGTCGAAGAGATGCGATCGCAGCTCCCAAGTAGCCGGAGCTTCCGCGCGCCACTTTTCGGCGGATTTCAATCGTGTCGTTCATATTTGTAAACCACAAAGTCAGGTTTTTCATGTTTTACTGGAGAAAATCAGTCCTTGAATTTGCGTGATAATATCTTTTGCTTGACAACACATAACTTGCGGTAGAAACGTTTGGTCGAATTAACCAAATTCCTGGTGAAATATGAACAAATCAAAGAATTCTGGTTGAACTTATCAGAATTCTGCCCCAGTTAATCAGCAATCTTGTTAAATTGAACAGAATTCCGGTAAATTCAGCCGGAATTTCCGGTTCGTTCATGTTTCACCAGAAAGAACAATCGATAATGTTAGATATTTCAACAATGTTGAAAAAGGACCAAAATTTGCCCATAAGAGAAACGTATGAAATCGATCTTTATGTTTTTGAGTCTGCTGAACTCGATTATGAAACTTAAAATTGTTCAAAATGCGGGGAAATCTGTGAAAAAATATAATTTTCTACAGAAAAACCTCATATTACGACGAATACTTGTTCTGTGGTTAATCTAACTAAACTGTTTTTTTCGTGCATGATCTTCGCGCTTTTGACGCTTTCACGAGATCCACAAGCGTTGACTGCGTTAGGAGATCGCAAGTAACATAAACGCAAAGCTCTCACATGACATTTCCCGTCTCTGTTCCTCTTTCTTTTTTGAAGGTTTTGGCGACTTAGTGCCGGCATACAAGCTGGATGCGCACAAGGGTATCGCCCTTTGTTCCCTCTACCTGCTATTTGGAATTGCTTTGCTGGCAATGAGCTTTAATCTGGTGCAAGAGGAGGTCATCAACAACGTGAAGAGCGTCGCGAAGAGGCTGGGTATCATCAAAGAGACTGACGACGAGGAGGAGGCCGAGGAGTACGACGAATACGACGCCGAGTATGAGGAGGAGGTCTATGAAAACGAGCCCGAGCTCTGATCCCGCGGTTTTCAGCCTCGCCATTCGAGGAGATCGGCGATACGACGTGCCGTCATTCATCGTTGTCGCGTGATCCCGCGGGGATCCCCGTTCATCTGTCGTCCTGACATATAAGTCAGCTCCGCAACGCGGCCATAAGCAGAGCTAAGCTCGCGCAAATCGAATTCCCGATCGAGCGATACGTTTTATCTGCGACGTTTGTTTTCTCGTCGCGCGAGCCGCCACGACGGCAAATCGGAATGAACGAACGCGAGCAAACTCGCGCGAGATCGATAATTCCAGTCTTAATTTTACCGTATTATTATCGTGACCCAAAGCGAGAGAGCGCAGATGGAGCGTTAGTAAGTCTCGTCTCTCCGACGAGAAAATCATTATCGTAAACTCATTAAAACGAATATATTCGTTGAGTAATCATCATGAGCTCGCTCGAAATCAACTGACGTTTCCAGTATTTTATTCGGATATGATCCAATTTTGCCCGAGGAACTCTAGTCTTTTCTCATCGGTCTTCGAGTAATATATATATATATCATTTGAATTCTTCTCGCGCACAAGTCGGCAGGGAATACGACTTGGAAATTTTTCGAATTTTAACACCACCTTGGATCTCGTTACTAGACGATATTGAAATATAGAGGTTTACCGTTAATTAATACATCGATGAAACAATGAAGCAAGAAACTGCATCCAGCGGGATGCACAGAAAATACCGCTGCACAATGTTACTGTATATAATATCGTGTACGTATACGTCTAAGAATCAGATTCTATAAAATGAATGAGAGAATAATTGCGAAATGCAATTAAATTTGCATACACATAGCACAGCGGTGACTTTAATATTTAGTCGACATTTGCATTTTGAATATCTCCCCTTTAGATTTCGTCCAGCGTGCTAGTTCGCGGTAAGTCTTATGACTTAGTCACTAGACACGGAAAGTATATTAGATATATAACTCTATATATATATTCATATGTATACATTAAATTAGGTTGTGCAATTATAGGTTCGAAATAATACTGAAACATTATATCATTTACCAGATATATATCATATTTAAACATATAAATCTCATAAAACTGTCATTTCCCGTACATGTGTGTGTATATTTTTTCCTCTATATAGATAAAAATTCGGCAAATCGACAATCGTCGCCACTATTCGTCTCTCGAGAAAGAGAAAGAAAGAGAGAGAACAGTGTGTGCAAAACTAATCTAAAAATAAAACAGGACAGAACATAATTATTCTTCTTGTAATGCGCCATGAAGTACATTGTGGAAAGACACGAGGGATTTTCTGAGAGATACCCTCGGTTTTACAGTAGTCCCTTAAATTTTCTTGGACACACGTGCACACGCGCGCGCGCACTGCGCGAGAATATAATTATCTTACAGAAAGAGAAAAAAAGAGAGAAAGAGAGAGAGAGAGAGAGAGAGAGAGAGAGAGAGAGAGAGAGAGAGAGAGCGAGCGAGAGAGAGAGAGAGGAAGAGAAAGACAGCGGGCGCGACGTTTTCGCGCGGCTTACTACTTTCCGCGTGGAAGATTGTTCTTACAATATTTCCCCGGACGCACTTGCCGGATGCAAAACTCACGCTTCCTATGCAAATCCCTTTCATCCTCTTTTGCGGCCCGCACACACAAGCATATATACACACACACATACATACATATGTAATCACACAAACACGACAGTGAGAAAGAGAGAGAGAGAGAGAGGAGAAAGAGAGCTACAGACCCATACACATACGTAGACATTCACATGTGCACGTGGCATATGTTTTCTCGCTGCGTTCGCAGCCGCATTTCGCCGTTTAAATCGCCAGGACGTTAATCGCCTCGACGGCGTCGTCGTCGTCGTCGTCATCGTCGTCGTCATTGGTGGCGACGGCAGCGTCCCGTTAACGGCCCCGGCTTCAACGACTCGATAATCGCGCGATAAAGCCCACTCGAAGAAGAAATAATAGCCGCTAAGAACTTCCGTTCGCGCCCATTACGCGAACGAACCAGCCTGGCGCGCGAAATCTGCATTTCATAAATTTTAAAGCCGTTCGTAGGCGACGCGACGCGACTCGGCTCGACTCGACGCGATGCTCGATCTGACTTCCACCACAAGAACGAAATTATTCTCCGCGGGAGTTGAATATTTTCGCGCGGAATCTCGGCGATCGATTGATCAGGCGGTATTGTCGGATAACCCGCTTTCGCGTCGTTTCTCAAGTACACAAATTTTTCGGATACGGAAGCAGAAAAGAGAGAAAAAGATATTATTCGACGTTAATGATGAAGAAAGGATTTATTGCAAAGATGCCCATCAAAGATTTTAATTAGGAGGCTGATTTAATTCTTTGTGTGTCATTAAATTTTTTAACCATGCAACATTATCTGTGTCTGTCACAGCAGATTTGAAGTACCACAATTTTGTTGAAAATCAATATTTCTGAGCACATTTCTTTCAGAAATGTAGAAAAGCTTCAGCTTTAGAATAATGATGCGATAAAATCGAGATTTGCGCTATTTCGAGATTTTCCTGGACTCTTTATGAAAATTGCTGAGCAAGCAAATATTCGTTTGGGTCTCACAGACCTAATATTGTACATGAAAGTTTAGGGGAGAGTTCTGGTTTAGACAACCAAAAAATAGGCGATTTTTATCATAATAGAAGTTTTTGTCGAAAAAAGAAATAAATATGTTATTACAGGGTTTTGACTGTACTATTTATCATTATTTTAAGTATATAATATTATTATAATTATTTAATATTTATATTTATATTTATTAATATATGTTATTATAAATATTTAAATTATTAATAAATTATATATATATATATATATATATATATATATA
>NW_022639472.1:2156923-2172115 GCF_010583005.1 Odontomachus brunneus
AAATACATCTTTTTAAACGCCACAACTTTTATCTGAAACATTTTTTTCTAAAATGCTTAGTTTTCGAGATATTTCACCGGTCCGGGACTTTTTGAACACCCTGTATATATATATATTACAAGTATTAAAATTATTTTTTTCAAATTATTTAAAAAAAATTAAAATTTCATCGTTCAGATATTTTACTGAGAATAGTGTCATCGGATGCCTCTCGATGGAAAACATTATAACGTAATCTGGAATAAAGATTATTATTGGAATAAGAAAAAATAAAAACTCAAGCTTTCAGCTCAATCGCGCAATTACAAATATAGCATCATATATATTATATAATTCAAATCTAATTGTAAAACTCTTAAAGCTATAAAACTATTTCAAAATTCAAATCTAACTGTAAAGATTCGAGTATCTTACGTATATAGGATAAATTTCAAGTAACGACTTTTAATATATCTTGGTTACGTTGACTTATGCGACATTATTCATTAGCACTGCGATTTGTTGCCTGAAAAGATGCATTTCTGAGGCAACGAATCGGTAGGTCGGCGCAACCAAGATTTGATTCTTGAAGCCAAAAAAGAAAAGCTAATGCCACATTTTATTATTTTTCTAGTTGACACAACTATTCCTTTTTTTCCGTATACTGATATCTTCATTAATTCCAGCCAAGAGACATTCGTGGAAATCTCCTATTTGACGGCCGTTCGAATCTCCCCTCAAGCATTAATCTCAGATTTGTTACATCCTAATCTCTGGGGCCGTCTGTACGTGAAGAAAATCGACCGGCGCGTTCGCCCCACCGAAAGTCGCACGGCCGCCTCTGTCTACCGGGTGTCCCTCGTCGGCGCGACCAGGCACAAGCGACTTGAACCCGGTTATTTTCGGCGACGCGCTATTTCGGGATAGTGTGTCGTGCGCGGGGTGCCGCGAAATCAGTTTACGGGGGAGCCTCGCCGAGGCGGGTCGTTTTCCGCACGTTCGCACGCTGGCAATTAGGCGGCCCGATTCGCGACCGCGTCGCTGGAGCCTCCCGGAGCAACGCGCGCGGAAAAGTGCGATCTCCCGTCGTCGCGAGAAGCGCCGCGAGTGCGCGCGAGAAGCGCTCGCTCGTTCGGAAAATTAATTACGCGCTGCAACGTGTGCGCGGTATAACGATGTAACGGGATCGTCGGCGGATAATCGGATGCAGCAGTCGGGCGGACAATTAACGCGACGTCGATTGCGTTAACGTCCGGAAATCGAGGCGGCCAGAAATCGCGGCGGGCGAGCCGCGGCAACGGCATAAGCGCGTCGGGATCTCGATGAGACTCGTGGAAAATGATCTACAAGAAAAAAACGCAGGGGTGTCGTCGGAGCTCGTAGCGGGTGTAAGCGCGACTCCTCCACCACCACCACCTCCTCCTCCTCCTTCTCCTCTTCTTCCTAGTCGGTCCTCCTCAACACGTGGTGGCTGCTCTTCGTAATCGTCCGTCTCGTGTACCAGCCGCATAGACGCACGTCGTGGCTAACTATAGCTCGCGCAACGGGCATAAACGCGGAGATCTCGTCTCAATGGGGACCCGGGGATCGTAGCGCGCGGAGATACGACGGATGGACGGATTGGGAGCCGATTCTTCTTCGCGTACGTACACCGGCCGCGCGTCATCGACTCCTACGTCGGGAAACGTCATCGTCCCACCGACGCCTGGAGATCAATAGCGCCAGGTTCGATCTCTGCGCAGAACAAAAGGATATTCTTGCTTAGAAGATGTCTTCACTTGTAGCATAATACTTTTCGAATGAGATCGTGTAGCGTTAACGAGAAGATAATATAAGATAAGATAAGATAATTTTCACTAGTGAAAATTACAAAATACTGAATTGAAAACATGTTTTTGTTATGTGTGTGTTATGACCCACGCCTCCATTTAAAATTAATATATTCAAATTAACAATCATTGTTTCATATGTAAGCAACAATATATCATTTTATTGAAGAATATTATCAACCTAAATTTCAATAATTATTTTGAATTAAATGTAAAATATATTGATGCAAATAACCTATCTTCGTATAATGTTTTGTAATTTCATATGAAAATTAACACGTCAAAGGTAAAGATATTTTTCAAGCAAGGATGTTCTTTTCTGCGTACGCTTAAAAAAATGGTTTTGCAATCATAGTAAAAATGATCTTTTAGATACGAAAAATTATAATAATTAAAATGGATATATAACTGGCAAATATTATCACATATGTCTTATGTCTAATCAATATAGATAACAGAGACAGAATTGTATATGTGAACTGTTTATAAAATTTTATAAAAATGAGTTTCTCTGTGGTGTCTGTCCGCATTAAGGCCAGTCACACTTCTTACAAAGCTTACTATGGTTGACAAAAAAGACCAGCAACGAGAGGAAAACGAATGTATAATCCTCATATCCACCTAAATTTGCTTGCAAAATGTTGCTGCTGCTGCCATAAATTCTACGTACCACAAACAATTTGCTAGAAGATACAAGCAATAGCGATAAATTTTCACTGTGACATCTCAAATTCTACCTGGAGCAGCAAAGCATTTTTTTGAGTGTATCACGCGACGTGTTCTCGATCGAGAAGTTTCTTGTGAATCATTTGTAAGAACCACACCATATTCATACAGTCCAAAATTCAGATAACTTGATAGGGCTAGGCTCGATTCTTCGTAGTCTACGTCAATTTCAACCAATGCGATCGGCGTGGAAAATAACTCTCCGAGAATTGTCCGACGTAATTTCTCCACGATGCGGGATTTTCGTGGAAATTATTCGTGTTTGGGCAGAGAGCTTGCTACAACGAATTTGTAGGAGTACAAGGAATTAAAGCAGGCGTGGAAGTTCCGTTGCAGTTTTCCGGTGATAAAAAATTAAATAAATAAAATTATAATCTCGTAATTTGAAGTAAAGGTACCAATATCTCGATATTAATAACAGGGACAACTAATTCTCGACATTCTTATTGTTTTTGTTTTTAAAAACGGATATTTAAACTTTCAATGTAGAATATATATGTATGTAGGAGAAATCGAGATCTATATGTTCCCAAAGATATGTTATTTATGTATATTTTTTTAATATTAAGGGAAATAGTGGAAACAAAATCACGAAATGGTCCTTTTACAACATAAATACTTTTCCCTGAGATTCAATCGGAATATTAAAGTTAAAAAATACAAGAAAAATTGATTTGATAATAGAGAAATAAATTTTCAAACCTCTCGAAATTTTGCTATTAATATTTTCCATTGTAACTAAATAAAATTGGCGATATGTTACTAGGTAGAATGGAATTTCTTGCAAGTGTATGATATACTATTTCTGCTAATAAATAAATGTAATTTTTATTTATAAAATGATTGAAATAGAGCATATGGGCAGATGAGATAAAGTTGGCTTATAATTAAGATCTGACAGGAAACCTCTCGCGGAGATCCTGGAGCTATTAATCAGGATACATATTTTAGATATAGTCTTCTTTATTTTTCTTTACTGGGCAACTGAATGCAATAGTAAGGCTACGTTACTACACGTTCGTATTTTATTTATTACAAAACAAAATATACGGTTAACAGAGTCGTGGCGGGCATTAATATACGAAAGAAAGTTGTCTCTATTATGTTTATACAGTCAGTTACAACAATTAGTTGCCTGGAAGTTGTAACTTCGAAATTCTAAAATGTAGAGAATTTAGCCCCTGGTCTCTACTACATGCATTGAATATGTACATATATTCTACGTTGAAAGTTGAAATATTCGTATTTAAAAAGCAAAGCAAAAAGAATTTCCAGAGTTAGTATTATTCACACGGGAAAAACCATTTGGTCAGGTTAACTAAATTTCTAGTGAGATATTAACGAGCCAGAAAATTCCGCTTAAAATTACCAGAATGCTGTTCAAATTAATCAGAAATCTTGTTAATTTGAGTAGAATTTCGCTAAATTTCACTGGAATTTCTGGTTCATGTATTATTAGAAATTTGGTCAATCCAATCCAACTTTTTTTCTATACAGATATCTATACTTTTACTTTATAATCCGGCATATGAAAAGCGGACGAAAATCGCGAGAAGGGGAGAGACAGAGAGTGAGACATAGAGTTTAATTAAAGCCGGGTTCACCCGGCATCGTCGAGACTTCGGGGAAATCGTCGATCATTTTTCGCGGGATCGTAAACAGTTTCACAATAGATTTTGTTAAGCGGCCAAGTGGCTCATCCCTACCGCGGCTGGTCCGTGTTTTCGATTCCCCGCGGACCATGACGAAGTCGATAGCAGACTCTGGTGAACGCGACGCGACACGACGCGCCGCTCGCGCAAGCAGAAGAGATCCGCGATAAGACGTTTTCCATTAAATTCGCCCGACGTAATTTTCTATTAGCCCCGGTCAGTGGTCGCACAGAAGAGTCACGATCTTCTCATATCCCTCCTTACGTTTGCCTTTTCATTCCTCCGCTCTTCTGCGCACCGATTCGCTGTATACGATTCGCGGCCGCCGTTACTTTCGTAACTTTCGTAATAATCGATTGTCGCAATTGCGCCGAATACGCGCGCTTTTCTAGGCCATCGGCTTTCAAAAATGCGATTTAATGCGAGCCTCAATCGACATTGATATGCGCATTCATTATGCATCGTGTTTATGTGTTTGTGTGTTGCGCCGCGGGCACACGAGAGAAAATATTGCAGTAAAAATTACAGCAAAATTTTTGTAATTTTGGATCGTATAAAATTTCGATTAAAATTACTGCACTTTTCAACAATATTATATAGAGAGAATATTAAAAATTACTATACAATTTTAATACTCCGGGAATAGACTGACATTATAATGAAAAATTATAATAGGACATAGTAAAAGTGATCATAAACATAGTAAAAATTACCATAAATGTAATAAAAATCATGTTTAGATATTTTAAATATTTTAGATATTTTACTATATATTTTATTATAATATTTATTATAATTTTATTGTAATTTTCGCAATAGTGTTAGCCTATTCTCAGACTATTAAAATTATATTTAAATTTTGATTACAATATTCTCTTCGTATATATATATTTGACCTTTAATTGTAAAATTATTATAATTGATTGAATGTTTTTCATTTCGTATACAAGACGGATCATCAAATTTACTATTTATATAGTAATTTATACTACACTGAGAGGAAGAATATCTAAAAGAAAAAAGATATTTATTATAATGTTTTTATTTATATAATATATTTATTCGAGATAAATATGCTAACAATATATTAACTTAAATCTAAATTATTTGTGATTTAAGTTAAATATACAATTTTATGGAGCTTTTGTGAAGAGCTAAAGTTTTCAGAAAGTGTATATTCTTATGTGAAAAATGTTTTATATACTTAAATATGTTATTAATGTTTGTCGAATAAAAGTATTTCATTTCTTAGATATCTTTCTCTCAGTGCACACTATTTCATATAGGATGACATATAGTCTAGCTTCGCAAAAAACATTGTAAAAAAAATATATATATTTTTAATGGAATTTTTAATACAACATATTCTCCGTGTATGACGGAGAAAATACTTCAATTTTAAGACCAATGGCGGGGACAGACGTCGGAGTTACGATGACTAATTAATTATACTCCGTGACAGCGCGAGTAAACCTTCGTGTTAACCTAGTGGCCGGGAAAAGCTGATAAGAATACCCATATACACTTTATCATTTTTCAGTATTACCGTAACGTTTTTAGAAAGCTTGCCCTAGAAAAAGCTTTCATTTATCTATACGTAAGGCGAGCAAAAATACTCTCGCCCCGGCGAGATCATTTATTCGGTTGCCAACTTAGTCAAGCAAGTCTTCCGAAAATCTCTTTTCCGGCCATCGGGAGATGACGCGTGACGTGGCCGATTCTTCGACTTCGGCTTCCGCGCGACAATGTGTGTTCCCGCGGTGAGCACGTGGTCTGTCAGCGCGTTGTAGCCTATCATCCCCGACAGCGAAGATCAAAGGCCCGAGTCGAGGCGATTCACGTGGTCGCACGAAAAGGACTGCTCGTCGTGCTCGGCGAGCCGGAAGCGATGTCTGCGAATCAGCACGAGGTGACCCAGTCGAGTCGGTGACGGTCCTGAGGAGCTGTCGTCGTCGTCGTCGCTGCCACCACCACCGCCGCCGCCGCCGCCGCCGATGGAGACGGACAGACCGTCCCACTCGTCGACCAGCAGGAGCTGGCAGCGTGGAAGTTATCGCAGCCGGAGCGGAAGACGGCGGAAACGCAGGCGGAAGTCCTGGCCTGAGAGGATCGCCGACTGGACCAGAGCCCTGATAGCCTTCCTCTTCAGCAACGTCGGCATCGTATGCCTCGTGGTCGGCTACACTATAGCGGGCGCTTTCCTGTTCATCTCCATTGAGGGTGAGACCAGCTCGGACGTCGCCGACAATGTCATCCGACTGAGAAACATGACGGCCGTCACCCTCTGGGAGCTGACCTCCAAGGTAAAGGATTTATTCCTCTTACTCGACGGAGTCGCCCTATCGCGATGTATAATCGGTCGCAGAGCGATGGCTCAGGCACAATGTAAATTCGGGAGCTCATCAAACTGTTCAAATTGAAAATCATTACCGACGGGCTTAATAATATATAACTAATAGTCTAATTAATAATGGTAAATAATGATAATTAATAATGAAAATAACGACATATAATATAATTGATGTGCGAGCCCGTCGGTAATGATTTTCATTTCCGATATTTCTGAGGCATCAATTTCGTTATGTCTAAACACAATGTACACGTCTAGGAATTGACACTTTTACTTAAGCAGCCAACTAGAACTTGTCCACGTGATCGTTAGGATCGCGCAGAGAAGTAAATTAATTGATTAATTATTAATTCTTTTTTGTGGCGTACATGAGCATGTATATACAATCGTTTTAATGTCCATTTAAAAACTAGACTCTCGTCGGGTTTTTCTCTATTCTTTTGATGGCAACATTTCCTTTCATCGTATTCTGATAGCGTTGATGCGTTGTCGCGTGCAGGAGAACGTGTTCTCGGAAAAGGTGTGGAAGGCAAAGGTGCGGGAGATTCTCGAGATTTACCAGAAGAAGGTGGTGTCGGCCATAAAAGATGGATACGACGGCGTGGAAGAAAATAAATGGACTTTCGCGGGCGCCTTCCTGTATTCTCTCACTGTGATAACGACCATCGGTGAGTCTCACTCTTCTCATTTATATATATATACATATATATGAAATAGAATGTCTCCTTATTAACCCTTATATGTTCCCTATTAACCCCTTTGACCGATTTGAACAAAATTTTGCACAATTACTTCCTGAGACCCCGCGGAAAAAATAGACTGCCATGAAACCTGGACACTTCACCCCTTTCTCCTGATTTTCCTTAACACTTTATGGCAATTTAAGTTTAGATATTCTAGATATAAGAGGCGCGAGTCGGGTAGTTTAAGTTGATAGTACATAAATATAGCCGCATAGATATTTCTTTCCTCACTCACCATCTTCACAATTTCGCTTTAAATCTCATTTGCTTTAATTCATCGATCTACTTTAATTTCTTAATTCACTTTAATTCCCTGGAATTAAACGAACGAACGAATAAACGAACGAACGGCGGAGTCACGGTATATCTCCGCGTTTGTCTCTCTAGGCGGATAAAACGCAGCGCGGGAAACGCGGAGGGCAAATATCAGGGAAACGCTTGAAAAATGTAGACAATTTACTCGCTGCCGGGTACTCCGTCGTACTAAACACGGCGCTCTTATTTGCGCTCTTAATACCCGGCTAATGCCCACTTTTCTCGTCGTGACTGATAAATCTCCTTAAAGGCTCTCTCTTGTCTCGACTATGAGGAAGTGTCTCGGAGGCTCGAAGATAAAGAGAAGCAGCCCGTTAGATTTTGGATTCAATAATCCAGTTCACAGGCCATTTTCTCAATAGCTGCGAGGCTATGGTCCGTGTTAATAGTCGTTACTTGAAACTCGTTTTAGGTGAAATATTCAAATTTGAACTTAGAGTCAGATGTCAATTTTTCAATTAAACCGCGATTAGATATATAATGTCGCGTATATATGTGATTCAAGTAAAAATTCAAATTTAAGTCTAAATCTCAAGGTAAGCTTCAAGTGACAATTATTAGTACGAAACTATATAATTCGTAACGTTAGAGCGTTTTAATCAAGTGAGTCAAAGCTGTAAGCGGCAATTGTAACAAGCAGCGTGAATTATTTTATCGTCAAACAAAAAGAAGAACATCGTCGACAGTTTCTTTGCCGCACTCAGATAAATTATTTTTTCTAAACATACACATGTATATCCAGCGCATATAAATGAACATTGAGGACAGCATGACGCAATGTGATAAGAACTGTCCGGGTAGAAATTCAAGTTAGTGATACACATACTCAAATAAGCAGCTATACCCGAAAATAGAAGGAGCAAATTTAAATTGTAAAAACGGACAGGTCTAGCGCGGAAAAATATGTACATAAATCTCCCGCCGTCAGAGATATCCCAGCCAAGAGGAGGGACTGATAAAACGGAGAGGGAACGAGAGAAAGAGAGACAGAGCAGTTAGGAAGAGGGTAGCAATGGAAATACATTCGTTAAATTCCAATTCGATCGTCATTTATATCCAGTTGTTAGATCTCTTTTATTCACTAGTATATTCGGCGATTTGAGTATCTAGCTTGTTTCGTATGAAACAAGTAATCCAGATTTTTCGAATGTACAAAATTGATAATCACTCAATTAAAAGCTCCCGACAATTAGAGCTTTTCTAATAATCAGGTCGTCGAGAAAGAGAAGAGAGGAAAAGGAGGAAAAAGAGAGAGAGAGAGAGAGAGAGAGAGAGAGAGAATGCACGCAGAGCTGTCCTATTTCGTGTCGATTGCGGAACAAGTTTCTCTATGGCGAATTTTCGGTGTCACAAATAGTGATACAGTTAGTCGTTTCATATCAGCTTCGTTGATCAAACTGATAAAAGTCTATCCGCGTCTATTTATTTTTCTAATTAGCAAATCTGATCTTATTGTCTTTTTTATTCTTAATATAACACGAAATGACTTAGTTGAAGGATTGTTTTATTAAATTTGCCAATTAAACTAATGAGAATTCAATCTAAGGATCTCAAGATTCAAAAGTAAATAAAACCAAATCGACAAGTAAAATGGACCTTAATTTAAAAATCACTTCATTTCGCTGAATTTCGCATGCTTCATACCAGTTGTTCGCTCGATTTAACGCAGAGACAAATCGCATAGAGAGCGTAGGGAATCAAGCAAGCGAGAATTCCCAGATCTGAATTTTCGGTGGGAAGTGATTTTTCTCGCGAATCGACGAGGACAATTAAGATTTTAGCCCGGTCGAAATGAACCGGCCACAAAAGCAGACGCGATGGACTTCCCGTCGTCGGTCGTCATCGATTTTTGTAAGCGCATTTGCCGCGGCGTTCGCCCCTCGTTTTCTCCCTCTATCTCTCGAATTGATGCACTGAAAGAGATCGAGTTACCGCGTTGGGCGGAAGGATCGACGTGAAACGACAGACAGTTACCGGTATCCAGGCCACGAGTAGTATCCTGAGACGTGGAATTTATCATTTTCCGGCGAGGTACGATCTCGCAGCGGCAATGAAAGGGTAAAGTGATATTAATGACTTTAACGTGATGGCGGCTTTGTTCTCGGAGTTGTGCGTGCTGCACCATATCTGTGCACGTGTGTCTGTCTGTGTGTGTGTGTGTGTGTGTGTGTGTGTGTGTGTGTATGTGTTCGTGTAAAGAGTATAAATCATGATTACGCGGCGAAATTACGCGAAAGGAATTGCGCAATTTATGAAGCCACCGCATAAATTAGGAATACGTAAAAGTAGCTGCCGCGGCCGATCGTATCGGCCGTGTTCAGCGCGTGTTCAGCATTTTTTATTGCGGCGGGAGAACGTCATAAATAATTAAACGTCCGTATTTTAATACGAATGACGCGCGTTCACAGTATTACATCGGCCGGTGAACAGAAATTAATACCAGCAGCGTTATAATAATTTAATGACTAAAATTATAAATAATTGTAATACCGCATTAACCGCATAATTAAACACTGATGATTCATATGAATTTATATGACTTCGCTAGTCTCATTGTGTTCAAAAATTTATCGCACTGAGGATACTTGCTCTTGGATCACTGCTCGGAGGGAAGAAAAAATCACAATAACGTCAAAATGACGAAAAGATGACAAAAAACTCACTTTGCAATCACGATTCGATTATTTTCTCGTCATTTTGACGTCATCGTGATTTTCTGTCCTACTTAGCTAAAGGCCGATTTTTTATATAACAGCACATGAGAAAAAATATTTTAGTAACAGTTACAACAAAATTTTTGTAATTTTGGATCACATGAAATTATGAATCGAAATTATTTACATTAACATATTTATTTAAAAATGATATGCAAGTTAGATGTTTTGCTACAAAAATATATAAAGAATAATACTAGGAAACATTTAGAACAGTTTAGAATTTTATTTCTTATTTCTCTCACTATAGTTCAAAATAATAATTCAAATATCGACGAGGAATCCGGCTAGTAAGTTCGATTGGGTCTCTATCAGTTTTTCTGACTAGAATTCCTATTAAAAGTCGAACGTTTCCCAGCCGGATTCAAACAGAGTTTTCTGGCCAGATTCTAGTGATAAATGTGGAAAACTGACTATCTCCCTGCTTAAATTTCTACACATGCGGATACACAAAAGAAACTTATGTTGCATTTTGTTGTGGATGTCGATGGTTGGCGGAGATTAATTCACGACTTTTCGCGGATTATCAAAATAGATCCATTTTTTATTACTCATAAATTCCCGCCACAAAAAATCTTTTTCTTTGTGTCCGGCAAGCAATGAGAGATAGAGATGGTAAGCTGATTTGCAATTGCGTTTGCAAAAAGTTCCTGGGAAAACGATCTTTCTTCCTTTTGGATTTTTTCCATTACTTTCAAATGCCGGGATACTGTTGATTCATCAACCTCAAGCTGCCGTTCTGTTAATATTTTGGCTGAGTTTTCGTTGAGTAATACTTTCAATTCGTTATTCTCCATCTCGTTTGGACGATCAGAATGGTTTTCGTTGACATCGTAATCATCATTTCTAAACAATTTAAATCACATCTCACAGACAGTAGCGGACACAATATTCTTTCTATAGGTTGCACAAATTAGTCTTTTAATTATTACAGTAGTTTCACTTCCATTAAAGTAGTCAAGCATGCAGAGATCTGGTTTCATCTTTAATCGCACTAAGTGTAACGTTTTGTTTGAAACTATAAATTGTCAACTATTAATTCTCTGATCGAGTAGAGCCAACATTTAAAAATCAAGAAACAACTTAAAGGGAAACAATTACTAAGTCGCTGCTACAGCCATCTTGTGACATTATAAACTTTTGCTAGCACCTAATATTTATACAATTTCAATTTTACAAAATACATTGTAGAGGGAAACATAACACTAATGTAATTTTCACTACATTTTCTCCATGTAATTGAAACTTAGATTTTAAATTTAAACTCTGTCCTAACAATGCGTTTGATGAGTTTAAACGAAGTTTAACAGTACATCAGAGTAAGTTAACTGCTATTGAAAAATCGATTCCAACAGTTTTCGCGTGAAATAAATTCTGAACGCGCGCGTGGAAGAATTCGGTTAGAAATCTACGACAGACGGCTCTGTCTGTAAACCGAAATAAACTCCCCGGATATTGTTCTTTATTTCAATAATCAGCGCAACGCGAAGCCGACTTCGGATTACATAAATTAATTAGCGGCACGAGATACTCGATACCGGCGAGAGGCACGCTTTATGCGAGATTGTAATCATAAATCGATGAACTATGCGTTATCAAATAATACTGAATTGTCGCTTTATCCAATCGATGACATCACGACAACTAATAAATACGTTAATTAATTTCTCTCTGAGTTTTGATGATATACATTTCGTTCTCTTCACATGCATCTATCTATCTCTCTATCTATTTATCTATTCATCTGTCCTACTTTCTCTCTCTTTGTCTATCTCTCGCAATGTTTGCTCTCCTGCATTATCGATTTTAACAACCTCGCGACGAACAGGACTCGCACCATCGAGGATTTAATCGACGGCATAATGATTTTAAGATAAACATCCAATAAATAATCAGCTTTCTTAGAACATTTAATTACCGCAATGTTGCTTACCCCGACGAAAATCACAGCTTTTGTGTCGTTTTTTTCGATCTTTTCGTACACTGGAAAAAAGATATTTGATATTTGCAACTATAATCACATAGAAAAAAATCTCTATAAATTACAGTGAAGAAAATAATTTTTCAAATAAATTCTACTATAATGTTAATAATAATGATCTTACGACATATGTTACTCTATTAAAATTTTACTATAGAAAATGTGGTTGGGAAATAACCGTACTTTTTTTACATATCTCAACATTCTTTTCTTTCAGTGCCGAATCGAATCGCCGCCGAAAATTACCTGTCGCGCGCGCGTCTACATCGAGCCCGGTGACGAATCCGCGAGACGAGGGAGGTTACGAGGACTCGGTTAGACCGGAAATTAATTAACGCGCGCATCGTCGATCGCTCGATCTCCCGGAAAAGCTTGCCCGAGGAAACTCATCGGTCCACCGTCGGGATCGACGGTGCGCGTCGTCGGCAATTAATTTCTTCGACGTCGCACGTCATTAAGCTAAGGTAGTTAACTCACCGGTCCTCTAATGCTCGAAATATTCAACGGCGCGTTGCGCCCGTTCAGCACGTCGCAGACGGTATTCCAATCGCGGACGTGACGATTAAAAGCGCCAATTGCAGCAACGAATGCGAATGCTAATTGTCTCGTGAATTATCTTTCGCTTTATGTGCTGAGTATCGTCGCGCCGACCGATTTGCGGAACGAAGGCGGGCCGAAATGTATGCGAGAGAGTAGTAAACCAAATATGCTCAGCTTCCAGCAGACTGTACCTTCGTTAAACATATTTACTTCTCATTGTGCCAACTCCTTTAACTTCGGCCCGGTGTGGTGACAGCGAATTAACATAAAGAAACTCTCTCTCTCTCTCTCTCTCTCTCTCTCGCGGAATACGTTGCGCCGCCGGTGCAAATTTCAACGAGATCGCGCTGCCGCTGCTACTACCCCATAGACCTTATGTGTATGGACTGGTAATACATAGCAGGCTTTATCCGGAGGAGGTTAGAGAAAGAAACGTACCTTTAAATGTCCCGAAACACGTTTCGCGCATACTGTTATTTAATTATACAGTGGAATATTCTGATTAGGGTTGAAATATCTGTGATCATATCTGTGATCAGCGTTAGGATTAGGAGTTGATGACAGCTAGAAGATAATGGTGGTATCCGACATGGTATGCTTTAAGGTTATTTAAAAAGAGATGATAATCCGAAATAATACATATGAGATATACAACATGATTGTTGCTGCATTCGTATTTTGGTTATTATAACATGAAATATACGGTTAATATGGCTATGGCAGGCATTATTACATAGAAAAAAAAGTTACCTCTATTATATTTATACAGTCAATCACGATAAGTGACTGTTAGTTGCCTGCGAAGTAATTGTAACTTCGAAATTCTAAAAATAAGGCATCTAGTCCCGATCTTCCTTATGCTTTGATAGCTGATATTTCAGAGCATATTTTGTGATGTTGAGAGAAATATAATTATTTTTGTTACAGTTTGAAAATAGAACATAACAATAAATTTTCCAGTGCATTATCCTTTTTTACTTTTGTAAAAATTGTTAAATAATTGTTAAATAATAATTGTTCGGCTGTGATGTTTTGCCTCATCCACCATGTCCACATTGTTCCCTCCGATTATCATCTGTTTCGCTCATTGCAGAACTCCCTTGACGGTATAAACTTCGTTTGTTTAGAAAATGTGAGTAATAACTCGGAACATTCTTCGCTGGAAAAGTACAAGAGTTTTACGAGAGGGCAATAATAAAATTACATGAAAGATGGCAAAAGAGATTGTAAAACAGAATGACGCACATATTATTGATTAAAGTTGTTTTTAACAAGAATAAAATGCGTTTCAATTTAAAAATACACACGAACTTATAGGCTAACTCAATATAAACTTTATATAATACCCATTCATTTTCTCTCGGTCCCGTGCGATTCGCGCGCCACAAGTAGAAATTATTTTGCTCACGAGGAAGAATATATATATATATATATATACAGGGTGTTGAAAAAAGAGGGTCACATATTTTGATAGCAGGTAATATTGATCAAAACAAGAAGAAAAGTTCTAATTAACATGGGTCCTAAGGATGGGATAGTCCTATGGGACTAATATCTTCTAAGATACAAGCTATTTTGTTATTTGAGCTCTTTGTCATTTTCTTATTAGTCGTGTCATCTTTAGAATGTAATGAACAAAAGAGTAGGCAAGAGTGGAGTACAATGGGCATATCTTTTTTCTAGGTGCCTTAAAAAATAAAAAATTAACAAAGAGAAATAAAGAAACAATTTTTATTTTAATATGAAATGTAATCATTTATCTTCCATAAAAAAGCTGAAGTAAAGAAACTGAATGTATGATAATAAAATAAAAACTCTTTTTTTACAAAAAACAAAAAATTTTAATGCTGACTCAGCATTAGAGGAGGTACTCTATGTGATTGCCATTCACTCTCACGCATGTTTCAGCCCTACGTCTTAGAGAATCACGCGCTCTTTCAAATCACGCACTCTAACTTCATTTCTCTCTCCTGATATTTACGTTTAGTTCGCAATAGATACTACAAGTCAAACGACATTGCGTTAACGAATGTAAGCAGCCCTAGGTAGTAAACAAAAGAGTGTTTAATTTTTTATTTTTTAAGGCATCTAGAAAAAAGATATCCCCATTGTACCCCACTCTCCCCTATTCCTTTGTTCATTACATTGTAAAGATGACACGACTAATAAGAAAATGACAAAGAACTCAAATAACAAAATAGCTTGTATCTTAGAAGATATTAGTCTTAGGACCCATGTTAATTAGACCTTTTCTTCTTGTTTTGATTAATACTACCTGCTATCAAAATATGTGACCCTTTTTTTTCAACACCCTATATATATATATATATATATATATATATATATATATATATATATATATA
>NW_022639472.1:2172168-2184177 GCF_010583005.1 Odontomachus brunneus
TATATATATATATATATATATATATATATATATATATATATATATATATATATATATATATATATATATATATATTTGGTTCCATTTATCAAGATCGTAGAATGCCAACTGAATTCTCGATATATTTTGCGCGTGTAGGAAGAGGCGGGCGGGAACAGCCGCTTCATGTCGCACCACTCCCACAGACGACGCTGACGCCTCAGCAACGGCTCTTAAGTGCTCCTCGTGTGCACCAAAAAATCGGGTCAATGCCATTGAATCGGCAATCGATCGACTGATGCATATTCCGCCCGCGCATTTCGCAAAACGCTGGTGAAGGTCGTTGTGGTAATCGCCGATCGCAATCCATCGCGAGACATGGTCGCGAGATTTTACAGCGAGAAGCTACCATGAATGAACGGGCTGTCGAATAAACGACCATTTTCGCGGAGCATAATCGGAATGCGCCACGGTTACAGTTAATTTTTCGCATTGTTCCTCGGCCGACGTTTCCTAGCGCGATTCGATTTCCATTTTCCGCTTTAATCCGTACGCCTGAATTCACGCGAGTGCGCAAGCCGGTAACAAAAATATACGCGGAATATTTTAATCCAATTGCGCGAGGCGCGTTTCAATAATTTTACGTAAATCCGCTTGTTCGCGCGGGGGCGATCATGAAATACGCGTCGTCGCATATTAACGCAGCTTTTATCGTAATTCTTCGCGGCTACGTCGTTATTATAACATATCGTTATTGTTAATAATATGAAGGTTTTTTATCAAAAATAAAGAGCGAGCGCGAATCGCAAATTTTTTGATTCCGCATTAACGCCGAACGCATTCCGCCGAACGTGAAGGAAATCAATAGGGAATTTTGTGATGTAATATGGTGCAGGTTATTGTCCTTCAATACTCGTGTGTCGCTGTTTTATTGAGATTTAAAAGGGGACTTATTCAGAATTATTTCACATCTGATTGCTTCTCAATTGTCATCGGAATATTGTCTTCCAATGAAACAATATCCCTACCTATTTAATATATCTTAATTCTTAGTTTCAATTAACTATCAATTAACTATAGATAATATTGAGATAATCAAATCTTTTATATATATGTATGTGTCAAATAAAATGTCTGTCTGTATCTCTCTATTAACTACTACATCTTTTGATTAATCTGGACCAAATTTTGCATAATTATTCTCTAGGACCTTGTGAAAAATGTAGAATGCATAAAACATGGATACATCCCTTCCTCTGATTTCATCTCCTTGACATTTTGTGACAATTTAAGTTTAGATGTTCTAAATATGTAAGAAACCCGGACAAGGTCGAGTAGTTTAAGCTCTAGTATTAATTAATTTTGAAATAAGTATTTTTCTAAAAGTTCAATATAAAGGAAACGACAGTAAATAACCGCTTGTATCATCAAAGTATAATGTATTATTATTGTTAGTGTATTATTAAAATTTAAAGGAAAAAATATTATAGTAAAAATTAATTAGAATTATATTTCTCTCTCTCAATGTTTCTCATCAAACTGAATTATACTGAAATTGTGATATGAATTATTATAGAAATAATGTAAATTTTACGATCTACCTGATATTTAATATATGAAAAACACTCGTAATTACAATTATTTGAAAAGAAAAATCAAACATGAGTGATATTTTTTTAAATATATATAATAACCTATATATTTTTTTAAAAATATATGATATATAATAATTAAAATATAAGTTATAATATATATATTTAAAAAAAAATATATAATAATATATATAATAATCTCCCTTACATATGGTTCTATATGTAATCCAAAATTGAAAGTTTTGTAACTTTTATCACAATATTTGCTTCATATAATGTAATGTTGCGAGATTTTACAATGATTCTTCAAGTTCGATAGCATTTGCAAGATTAATATAGAACTGAAATTTGAGACTGAGACGTTTTTCTAATAAGATAATTTCGAGTGACGACGATTCTTCGAGCCTTAATTCATTCTTCCGTATGAATTATGCGGCACGATCTGCGAATGAGGATAGAAACTCGACCGCGGTCGCAGGATACCGCACGAGTCTTTCAACGGAAACGAATAGGAACTTTGCCGGAAATACGGCACGAGACCCGTTCTCTTTTCCTCGTAATGGATACCGACGTCCCGCGACACGTCGTCGACGTCGAGAATCCCTTCTTATCGCGCTCGCCCGGTTACGCAACACTCGTGGGACGCAAGCAAACGCGGAAGGATATATAGAGAATTCAATTAACAGTCCAAATGGAATCTTACGAATCAGCTTACTGTCAATAGCACGGTCCCATGCAGCCGAACAGTACAATAGAGCTAACGCTTGATCTATGGCTATCATGAACAAGAAATCTGCAGTAAAATATGCAGTAGGGGAGACCGGAGCTATATAGCCTCAGATATATTGTTCGTGTGCTTCTTTTTAGTATTTTTCTAGAGGAATAGTGGATACAAAATCGCAAAATGGTGATTTTAGAATATATATATATACACACATACACACACACACACACACACACACACACACACACACACACACACACACACACTTCTACCGAAGTTTAATTAAAATCAGAATAATATTACGGTTAAGAAATAGAAGAAATTAGAATAATATTACGGTTAAGAAATAGAAGAAAATATTGATTTCGTAATAACAAAGTAAATTTTGGAGTCTCTCGAAATTTTATATTAATATTCTTCATCGTGACTGAATAAAATTAAGCGAAGTGTTATTAGGTAAAATGAAATTTCTTGCAATTGCATGATATACTGTTTCTGGTAATAAATGTAATTTTCATTTATAAAATAATTGAAATCGAGCATATGAGGACGAAGTAAAGTTGGTTCATAATTTAGGATTGGCATAAAGGCTGTGGAGTCTTCTAGTTGAGATTCTGTAACTACAAATCAGGATACATATTTTATATGTGGCCTTCTTATCCTGCGCTACTGAATCGAATACCAGGGCAAGATGACTGACATGTGGAAGATGCGGACATTAATACAGAGAAAAAGTTACCTCTATTATGCTTATGTCAGTCATAGCAATTAGTTGTTTGAAAAGTTGTAAATCCAAAATTCTAAAATGTAGAACATTTAGCCCTAATCTCCCCTACACGGAGAAAAGATAGCGGTAAAGTTATATATTTTATTTTACAATATTTAAAGTGTCTTGAAAAAACTATCGCTAATAACATCGCTATGTGTACACTTTCTCTGTTTGTGTACATAAAATAAATATTATAATAAAAATAATAACGCAATTTTTTTTGGAATATTACGTTATATAGAATTGTGAGTTTACTATATGTTTGTTTTAAAAATAAGTGAAACTGATGTTACTATATATTTGTTTAAACATGCTACGTACATTTAGCTTTTTACTACAAAACTGTTGTAATTATTTAAATATTTTTTGTATTGTATATTCGGGTAAATCTCTCGTGAAATTTGTTATTACTATTATAGCAACTTATACTACAATTTCAGTAGACAGAGAGAATATTATAGTTTTCTTTCATATATAAATTCTTCTCAATTTTACCGTTTTTTAGCAGTGTTTAGAGAAATAGACTCCCAGTAAAGTCTATTTTATTAAGAATTATAGTAAATTTCCCTAGATACATAATAAGTGTTTCAATAGCACTTTTCAGTTTCTAAAATATAAGTAATATACATGAAATAAAAGGATAGTGAATTATTGCGGAATTTAAATCTTTTTCCGTTACAAAATTCTGTAGTAATTTTTACTATAAAATTATAACAATTTTTACTAAATTTTGACCATAAAATTATAGTAATTATTGCTATAAAATTACTGTTATAATTACTATTGTAATTATTAGAATTATTATTAAAATTACTATAATTTCCACCATCTGTTTGTGTGCGATTACGACACGTGATTAGTATATCGCATACAAACATCAGAGGATAGATTTAGAGGACGAAATGAGACGTGCCAGGGTTTCTGTTATCGCGTACAAAATTTCCTGTCTATTTGATTCGAAGAATTTCATGTCTCCGTGTCATCTCCGTGTAACCAACTGTGTTTGTTCGGGAAGATAATTCAGGCGTAGTCTCGAGACTCGAGGCGATATCGCACAGCTACGCCGAGCTACTACCGCGCGGGAAATCCACTCTTGGCTGATGTGCAGTTGCGAATTCTCAGTGGAGAGTTGTTTACAAATTAACGCCACGCCGGCGATCGCTGATCCCCAAACAAAGTAAGTCTCATTGCACGTGCTCTCACATCGGGCCGCGCGGAAAGTACGTGTCGCTGACCGCGAGGAATTCGCGACGAGCCTACTTCTCGCCCTTCAACGCGGAGGAAAGGGGGGAGGGGGAGAAGGCACTTAGCTTCCCTTTTACATAAACGGCCCATTCGCTTCTTCCTCTTTTTTTTTGTCGGAGTGAAACTCGCGCGACGGGGAACGAGCGCGAGGATTAACGGGCGCGCGAACTTTTCGGCAGGGGCGGCGAGACCTTTTAATTAATTCCAGGGGCTCCTCGAGATCCCCGCCGCCGACGTGGAGGCGCGCGACCGAGCCCGCTTTATTCCGAGCGTGATTACGGGCTGGTATCAGCGTAAAAGGGTCGGCACACACACCGGGATCGATTTCACGAGCCGAGCTCGGACAACGAGGCGGCAGTGGCGCGCGTCAGAATTCAGCGATGCGAAATTTCGGCCGATCGCCGAGGGGTGGTCGGGCGACCGCAGGGGGGGAATGCGCGAGATTCGGTGCTCGCGGTCGCGCATGCAGAGCGAGCCGTTCAATTTCGCGAGCGGTGATAATTTTTTGTGATCATTAGCGCGTACGCGCGGAAATAAAGCGAGTTATTTCTCATGCCCGTCGTCTCATTCGCGTCTCCTCACGGACGCTGCGGAATAAAAGGCACCATTACGATACGGACGTGCTGCCGGACTTTTAGAGGGATTACTTGGCAGTTTTTCTTAGGCGTGATCTATATGAAAAGGAGTAAAAATGAAAATGATGTTTCTTGTATCTCAGAACGCGGAAAATCTCAGAGAGGTATTATGCATAGAATTCGTTCCTCCAGTTTCTCCGTAAATATTCAAAAATTGCGCGGGCTTGAAATCTTTTTAAGTACCCTCTTCCGTTCCCGGATGATATTAATATCGAATAAAATATTAAAAGTTTGAAGAAATTTAAGAAATTCGAATATTACGCAAGAGATCGCAGCCTTCACGGCAGTCAATTACACGCACCGATCCGTATACTTCTCGTGCACTCCGCTCTTTGTACACTTCCCTTTAATCTTGATGCTATTAAGGCTCGAAAGCAGCCAATTAAAATAAGCCGTCGACTAATTTGTTTAAAGGACGTCGGGGGAAATTCTTTGAAACAGGTGGCGGTGCGCGAGCAGGACCTGCGAGGAGCGGCGGTGTGACTAGTGCTAGTTGCTCGAGAGAGATATCGAACCTCTTATTTCTAATTAGTGTTCCCTTAATGCGCGATATATTCGTCATTAATGTTTTGCCAGTACCGCGCGAAATTGTCGCCAGCAAAATGATCGAGACCGGTCGGAAAGTGCTCTTACGCACTCAAAGCAATGTTTCGCTGGTCCAGGTAGAATTTCATATGATGTCACAGCTAAAGAAGTGCGGCTAAGTTTAACCTCGTTTTGCGACTTTCGAAATTTTAAGTTATTTTTTGATAAGATTGTAGCTATTCATGAGTGGATTGAAGATATACGCCCGGTAACTCACGAACGAGTATAGGTAAATTAGTCAAACTGAATAAAAAATTGCTCTTTGCGAACAACCACGTAAAATCCTAAGTTATTAATCAAAGAAGATTCGTGAATGATCACGCGCCGTGCAGCGTCTCAATTTGACCTACCTGTATACCACGGCTCTTCTGTGAATTAACGGACACTCTGTATAAAGATCAAAGTAATGCGTCTCACTATTTGGGAAATAATAGCTCAAAAAATATTCTGTCGAAATAAATGGTATCGTTAGAACTTTTACATACTGAGAAAAATCCTTCTATTATCAGAGCAAAAGCTCGTCTGCTGTCTGATAGTCATTACGGAAACAAATCGAATAGTTACCGTTACAAATCATTTTTCATCATTTATCATTTCAACAGACATACATTGTCTAAACAATAACAAATCACATTATTTGTTGGACGTACAAAATTTATTGTAAGTACAACTTATGTTACCAGGAACACAAACAAATATAACAGCAAGCAGAAGCGGTTTATTCGAAGACAAATAAAACTTTCGCATCGTGATAGTCCGTGCGAGCTCGCATTACTGCTGCCAAACTTAGTCAGAGTGAGATAGTTGCTGTTAGATGTACGTGAAATATTGCGTCACAGAGAAGATGAGTGATTTTGAAGAAGATGAGTGGTTTCGAAGAAATAAATCTAATACTTATGTAATCATATATATAATGCGTTGCTATTTTCTTCCTCAAATTCTTGCAGAAATGAACTATTCTGTTCGTGATTTGCTGAACCTTATTTCTAACCTTTTTATTTCTAACCCATACGTTATTAGCAAATCAAATTTATGATTTGTTGGATTAACTGCGCGGTAGCATCTGTATCCATTACAGAAGTGTTGCTACAGCAGTAAATTGAAAGCAACAAATCATTTGTTTCCATAACGGAATTGTTTGCTGTCCTATATTACCGACCATTTGTTGCGGGTACCAGTATTTTGTTAAATTAGCGAAACTATTTTTCTCAGTGCAGGAAACGTATAGGAAATGTTGCAAGAAATGAAAGTCAATAAAATAATACGGATTGTAAATGTTAGTAACATTTATTAATTTAGGGCGATTTTTACTAAGTCACGATTAACTTAATCCTTGATTTCATTGTAACTAGTAGAATTGATCAATAGCTATTTGCTGGTCACAACGGACTTAATTGACAATTAAGTTAATCTGAACTTAGTAAAAATTTAAGCCTTATCTAAAATGTGCTCTTTACTTCCTGTTTCTTGTTCTCTGTCTTTTTTTCGCTTAAAGACTGATCTACAATATGCTCTTTACGTTCTGTTTCTTGTCTTCTATCTTTTTCTGGCTTAAGGTTTGAGTCAGAAAGAGATAAAGAGAAAAAAGCAGGAAGCAAAGAGCATATTGTAGATCAGGATCAAAGCTTGAGTCAGAAAGAGATAAAGAGAAAGAAACAGAAAGCATTGTAGATTAATGCGTTTAATGTGTTTAATCTGAAGCCGATTTATCACCAACATTATGAATACCAATTTTGTTGCATGGGTAAGGGAAACTGCAGAAGATCTTACCAGTATTCTAATAAAATGCTTATGTGGACCGCCAGAAGAGCCATATATTGGTTTTGAAATTCTTTTTGGGCCATTTTCTCTCAAATGGTAAGACGCATTACTGTGATACTTATACAGGCTGTTTCAGAAATAGGTGACCAAACTTTAAGAGCATATTCCATTTACTGTAAGGATGAGAAAGATCATATAAACATGGGTCCAAAAATATTTCCTTTCCATCTTTAATCTACCCATCACATACATAATAACAGTACAATTTTATAAAAACATAATTTTAGATTTCAAATGCCACAAAATGGGGCTAAAAGTTTATAAGAGATTGGCTGCTCTCTTTATCACTGCTTAATATATAGAATTTATAGTATTTTGACAATATTTGCAAGCAAATTCAGGTCGGCATAAAGATTATACATTTGTTTGTCTTTTGTTGCTGATCCTTTTCGTCTATTATAGTTATTTTTATAAAAAATGTGTGCAAAAGTCGAAATTGTGATCCTTTGAAGCTGAGATTCTATCGACCTCAATATTTAACGTTTACTTTGATACTCTGAAGCCTGTGTAAACTTTTTTAGGTTCTATCGAACTTACTGACTTTGTTGAGAGAATCTACAGTGCCCAATGCCTAAATAGCATTTGGTGCGTTTTCTACCATTTAGAAGCACTAAGCAAGACTAAGTAGGACTTCGGCTTTTATGTATATTAAGGTAGTTATATCATAAACCAATTTTCTTAGGAATCTTTTTAAATTTGAACGGTATATTAATCAAAACACAGTAAGAAAGACGTGTAAGAAGAGATTCAGTCAAAATAACGCACCTGGATTTGCAGTGCAGCGTGACAGAACACTGTGGTTACTGCAACCATTTTGTACACATGGGCGAGAGATAATATTAATATTTGCTCATGCAGTAAGTCAGACTGAACAAAAAATTCCTCTACCATTTTGCGAACAATCACGTAAAATTCTAAGTTAATCAAAGAAGATTCGTAAATGATCACGCGCTGTACAGTAGATGAGTTATGATGGCGACATCAGCTGCTGTATGCTTGTATATTAGGCCAACTGAACAAAAAAGTCCTCTCTACTATTTTTCAAATAATCATGTATATATTTAACTATTAATTAAAGAAGTTTGGTGTACAGTTGTGCTCATTAATGTACCAATCTTTTTTAATCAATAACTAAATATTTACCATCTTAACTAATTTCTCGCATCTGGATAATTTTCACTTTTGATTGCAAGACCTTTTTTTATATAAATGCGGCTTGATTATAATTAATTCACTGGAGAAAAAGGAGAAAGAGTGCAACGCATTCTTGCCCGTCGCAAGTTTCGGCGTGCAATAGCCGCGAAGTTGTAACGGCTGTAACGTAATACCGATGTAAATCAAGCGTGACAGCGATTGTCCGACGGCGGCGATGCGGCGGCAGCCGGCATAATTAATTTTCAGAGGGAATCATTTCGCCGTTAACTTCTTGACAAGCCGATAAATTGATGCCACGACAAATCCACCGGCGATTAATCCTCGCAGTAATTGATCTCCGCGTCGACGACGACGGCGAGAACGACGATTACGATGAGGACAACGACGACGACGACGACGACGACGACGACGACGACGACGACGACGACGACGATGACGACGACGATGACGACGTGGCAGGCAAACAACGCGCCTCTCGTATCGGTTTCCGTATTTTTGGTTAATCGCCAATAATTCTCTGGCCGGAGGCCCACACGACCGTACTAATGTCCCTGATACGTCGCGCACGTGATACCTGTTACGTGCGTGAAAAAACTTCCGGGTACTTCGGCCCGGAACGGAACGCTCTGACACGGCCGTTCTAATTAATCATCTTCTGGATCAATCACCCGCCTCTCGGAGTCATAAAAATAGCTTTGGGGAAGCAGCGAGAGATGCGCTTGACGCCTTCAAATTCCTTTCTTTACTGCCAATCCTGCCTGAGATTTTGGATTCTGAATCTTGAAATTTCAGTAAAAAAAAATGTAATCTAATTCTTTCCATTCATGGAAATTATTTTTAAATAATAAGAATTTTCTTTATTAAAAAATCATATAAAATGTATTGACGCAAGAATAATTTATCTTTGTTTAATATTTGGTAATCTCACTTTAAGATTTATGTATCAAAAATGAAGATATTTTCTTTTTTCCGTGTAACACTCAAAAAAAGAACTCCATTTACAAGGTACTATTTTCTGTAATCTTATACTTTAAGCAAAATTCTTACAGAAAGAGTTCCTCTTCTATTGAAGTATTAATCGAAAATCTATTCGATATTATCCTAATTCTTTTTTCCTTTTGAATCAAGAGGAATGTTCACTTGAAGCAGAGTGCGCTCTTGCTAGAAAAGAAGCTTATACTAAGCTTATACTAAGAACAAAACTTATACTTGTAGATGAAAGACGAAATTCCTGTAACTTTAAGAATATCGCGTTTAGCATATTTTTCATTTGGTTTTAGAAGGATTCTCTTGAGAGGCCCATATATAAGTGAATATCCTCTAAGAATAAGATTCCATTTTTTTGGACGTTACATCTTTAATATTTAACGTTCAAATCTATAATTCTCGATATATTAATTTAAATTTTTAACTTTAAGGAGATGCTGAAATCGATAACGAACTCGAACAATGTCGATAACGTAGAGACTAACACAATCACGCTATTTTTTTCGTATTTACTATACATATAGAACTTACATAAATGTGTGTTGCTTTATTTTATCATATTCAGCGGAAAAACACGCATTTGTAAACATCCTTCTGCAAACTTTACTTTATATATTAAGTTAATATTCTTAAGTTTCTGAATTGAGATATGAAAGTATAACAATGTTCTTCAAAATTGTTTTATCCACACTTGGAGCATCCACACTTTCGGTATGTACAAGCTGTGGAATTTTTGGAAAAAGGTAAATATTACGCTAATTGATAACTTGAGATTTTATATTTAAAAATTTTTTTCGTTTTCATCACATATTGAACAATGTTCCTGTTTATTTTTGCATGATTTTTCATTGCATAAAAACATTTGTAACCAACACGATTGTACAACCAACACGACGTAAACTCTGCAGAAAAATGTCAGTATTTTATTGGTAAAATTTTTAGCATCCCTTTAAGATTCTGTACATCTCTCCACAAATCATCCCTCGCATTTTGTTAAATGGTCTAAATTTCTTATCGGTATTATTTTGAATTTTGCAACATCAGCTAAGTAAATAGAGTAAAGAGGAATCATCGAAGCGGGATTGATAACGGGAGTCCCTGTGAGCAAAAAGTGATACCACTGCGATTTCGTTTCGAGCTATCCGCGTTAACTTATTTACATCAATTTACGACTCTTCAGCTTTTATCTTCGGCCGGAATTACGGCTGTAATTGAGCGTGTTTCGCGCTTCGCTTGAGCACACGCTAACCTCCCTCCCTCCCCGTGGAATGGAAACGAACGAGATGACGAGTGCGTATATCATGTTAATTTATGTCGCGGCATGTTGCAGTAAATCATCGTGCTGCGCGAAAGAGGATAAAATCGAGAGATCTCGGCTGCCAAAATTGTCAGTTAGTGAAAATGATAAACATCGCTGGCGGGGCGCCGCTGATGCTTCACCGTGCCACGGTTATCAGTGCCTCGATATTATTATGTACATCGTTAGAACTAAATGCACATCGCTCCAAACATGCATTTAGCATGAGAGCTTTTACGTATGAACGTGCAAACCGCTTGAAAATATTTTCCATCCATCTCAATCTCCCTTTCTCCCTTCCTCCCTCTCTCTCTCTCTCTCTCTCTCTCTCTCTCTCTCTCTCTCTCTCTCTCTCTGTGTGTGTGTGTGTGTGTGTGTGTGTGTCTGTCTCTTGTTCATTCGCAATTTTGAATTGCGGCTCTATAAAATTCAATATTATGAATGATATTTCAATAAACGCATTGAATTTAATTTAACTGCTGTTATTATACTAAACGGCGAAATTAGTTTCACCGAAATAAACTTGCTGTCGATTTTCCCATATCACGAGGATAATAACTCTGAACTATTCATCGGGCGCTCATTAAATGTCGCACTTGATATTCATTAAATGTCCCGGTGCTTAAACGTCGAACGGGAAAATTCCCCGGCACGAAAACCGAGGAAACTCAATTTCAAATTGTTCGGGGAATCTGCCGTTAAACTTGAAGTCGCGACTCCCCACGGAGAAGCGGCGCGTAACGTAAGAGCGGTCGTTACGCGTCACGCTAAGTCTCGTTATCGCAGCCGCTGTTCCGATATTACGTAAGCCGAACGCGAGGAAATCAATAATGATAAACAGGCGGAACGGTGCCGTCGCACGCGCGCCGTGCCTCGGCGCGTCGCGCGACGCGACGCGACGGAAAAAACTTCGTCGGGGGGATGAAGTCCCGACGACGTTTCTAAATATACGCTTGACTTAATTGAGTTCGCCGGCGCAGGTATCGTTACTCATTTAGCGATGGATTTAGGTTTGGCAATAATAACCGGCCCGTTTACATAACGAGTCGCCAGCTCGTGGACGACTCGTTCTGCCCGCGACGACGTCGGCTGTAAACTCGCCGACTCGCCTCGGCGAGGAGCTTTCTACGGGAGCTCTCCTAAAGAGATAAAGAAGGAGGGAGAGAGAGAGAGAGAGAGAGAGAGAGAGAGAGAGAGAGAGAGAGAGAGAGAGAGAGAGA
>NW_022639472.1:2184258-2227446 GCF_010583005.1 Odontomachus brunneus
ATGCCAGAGAGAGAGAGAGAGAGAGAGAGAGAGAGAGAGAGAGAGAGAGAGAGAGAGAATAGGGTAGAGTTTATTATCCCATGGGATCCAAATATTCCCTTAGATACACAAAAAGAGAAAGCAAACACGGCTAAAAGCTGAATGCTAGTACAAAGATATCAGAAAGAAATTGTAATGACAATGCGCAGTATGGACGAGTATTGTATGTAATGCAAATAACTATATACAGGATGTCCGGTAACACACAAAGAAGACGCGATGTGTAGATTAGAAAAGAACAAAATGAACAAAAAGATCTTTTACCATTTTTCGCAGATCCACGTAAAATTTGGAGCTATTAATTAAAGAAGATTGGCGAACAATCATGTGCGGCGCTCGCCGTCGTGTGTGTTTGTAGATTAGATCGGACTGCACAAAAATGATCTCTATGATTATTTCGAAAATAATCGTAGGTTTTTAACTGTTAATTGTGGAGGACATTGGTGCACTATCGTCGCGATTATCCGCCAATCTTCTTTCATGATTAATTCAAAATTCTACGTATTACTTGCAAAATGGTAGAGGCCCTTTTTTGTTCAGTATAAACACACGACGACAGGTGTAGCTATCACAACTGCCGTATCGCGCACGATTATTCGCTAATCTTCTGTAATTAATAACTCAAAATTTTACTAAATTTACTTTTAATTTTTTTTGGTTTTTCGCAAAATGATAGAGGAATTTCTTGTTTATTTTGACCTAATCTATCTGCACACCGCGCTTCTGACGCGAGCTACTGGACACTGTATAAAGCATAGTAAAAGTAAATTACTAATTAAAGGAATAATGCAGTAGAGAGGGTGGGAAGAAGAGTTAGAAAGGAAAAGAGGGAAAGAGAGAAAGAGAGAGAAAGAGAGTGAGACAGCCGGAGTTAACAGACTGTGTTAACTCGTCGGTTAATCGGATCGCTTCCTGAATCGGAAACGTGCGAGCGAGGTATGGTGCGAATAAATACAAAATAAAAAAGGAAACGAATGAAGGGAGGTATGGCGCTTTCGTAACGGCGGAGAGCAAATGCATTCTATATCCGGGCGCGCCGGGTTGCGTGCCGGTGAAAAACATTGTATGTGCAAAACGGCCGGAAAGTCAAATGTCAACGGCGGGATGTAAAGCTCGTCGATAAACTTGGGACTCGTTCTGTTCGCGCCGTTGCTCACCGCGTGTCGAAAGCTTCCTCTCGTTGTCTCTTTCTCTCTCTCTCTCTTTCTCTCTCTCTCTCTCTTTCTCTCTCTCTCTCTCTTTCGCTCTCCCCCTCCTTTTCCTCCCCTGCTGCTGCAGTTTTTGACGCATCAGCCGTTGCACTCAATTACTTTTACGTGCCGTGAATTTCGGTCATATTTTAGCACGTGCCAAGCGCGTCCGTTCCGAAATCTTCTCGCGGAAATTGATGGGAGGGCACGGCGGGGTCAATATCTGCGGTCCCATCGCAATTTTCCTATGTTAGAGGACCACACGGAAATCCTGCCCAAACACAACTTGTAATACGGCCCGCGTATCTCCTTTTTCCCCCTCTCTCTGTCTCTCGCGATCGGAAACGGCTCATAAATGCCACTTTCAAGTGAGCGAACAGTTTGCGCGGAATAATGGTCCATATTTCCGCGTGTCCCTCATTATTCTCTTCGTGTTCAGTGCAGAAAGAGAGAGAAAGAAAGAGATCGGCACATAAAGATGTCCATCCTCTTTTCACCGAATACTGTTTAATAGTCTTGTACTAAGAAGATTTTTCTGAGGAACCTTGCGCGTTACATGCCACAAATTTGAAACTATCGTGGAGAATTCGCGAGAGACCTTTGTCTCTCGTGGTAAGACGGAGAGGTCGGATTTAATTCTCGACCGTGCCGTAACTAGTCGCGCAACCTTCGCCAACGGCCATATTTTGTTGCTTATTGCGTTCTCGTCTTTGAACCGTAGTCAAACCTCCGTCGCGATGAAACACGAATGAGAAGTTTCCATCGCCGTAGGTACCTCGTGCCTTGCATTTTGAAATAAAATTTTATCCTTCGAGACGAGATCTCTCTTCTCCTCTCTCCCGCTCTGTCTCCCTCACTTTTGCTCTTTGAATAAGAGACGACACGGTGTGCATAAAAGTCGCAATAAAAACGGTAACGTATCGGAATTTTTGATACAGAGATACTCAGTCGCGCTTTCGTAGGAAGTCATGGAAATGCTGCAAAGCGGAGAAACTTCCAGGACTGCCGTCATTGAAAGGCACGCGTGGAAGCGTGTGCGTTACAGCCTAAAGGGAAAGAGCGATTTCTTTCTAGTCAGTGCGTAGCAATTCTGATTACTTACTAGTTTCTGGCCAGTTTAGGCAACTCTTTCGCTTCGTCAGTAGACAGTAAAATTAGTCAGTACACTGAGAAATTATTTCATAAGAAATTAACAAAAGAAACAAAAGGATTTCTGATCAAAATACCGGTTTTGTATCCCATTAAGAAACATCTAATGAAAAATATCGATTTATAATTTTTTGATCGGTTTATCTAATAAAATGATATTATGATTGAAAATATCCAATTAAATTTAATCGAATATTCTGATCAGATATCAAAATTCATAGATATTTCAAATTCGTTCTATTGAGATGGTTATAGTTTGATTTTTAATTACCATTTTTTCTTACCTAGTTTTTGTGTGGCCAATATTTCCCGAGTTTTTGTTAAACAGAGAAATTATCCAGCATACTTTTTTATTGTTTAATTTTTGGTCAGCAACTGATCAAGATATATTGGTCAATATTTTCTTGTTCAGTGTTTCTAAACAGTTAATTTGTCTAATAAATCCTAATCAGTAAAAACTGACCAGTTTCTGGCCAGTGATCAATTTTGTCTGGAAATTTTTCTACTTGGAGGCTTCTAAATGAATGCCGGGTTACCCTCATCGCGAAAACGTTACTCGAATGCGTCGTCGTTGTCTTTTTTCCCGTCCGTTACGGCGAATTAAAGTCATCGTCGATAATTCATCGTTGGCCGGCGCTCGCGCGCTTTTGGCGCTGGAACTTTGACGCACGCTGAAAAATGATGCGAATTAATTGTTATCATTTCGCGCCGCCACGGCTGTTAGTTTTTCGGCTGTGGGCGGCTCTATGACGAGCCCGCTGAAATGAATCGCGCGTCTGTAAGCCACGGCGAAAAAACCGCCGGGACAGAGAAGAAAACCGTCCGCCGCGTCCTGAATTTAGGTCCGGATTTAATATTTTAGCATGGCGAAAAAAGTGTCGTATCATTTTTACATCATCGCTTTTATCGCGCCGATCAAAAAAGGACAGATAATCGGGATAAACTTTTAATATTTCAGCGTATTTTCGTGCAGCATGTGCCGGGATTTCCAATCACGATTTTGGAAATACACTCGATATGATCGTATTTCAGTGGGAAGTGTGTTTTCGCGATTGCAGAATTCGAGTCAAATTCCCGAGGAGAGGGAAACCTGACGAGGTCCGATTTCGCTGCTCTCTCTCTCTCTCTCCCCCTCCCTCCCTCTGCCTGATCTCTGTGTCTGATCCGTAACTCCGAAAGAGTTTATTATCTTAAAGTGAACTAGCAAAAATGTTTTTGATTGAATCAGTAAAAGAAGCAAATCACCGCAGTGAATATATATTGATACTAATTTCCAATGGTAGCACTTCCACATTGAGAGAAAAATATCTAAAAAGTAGTAAATATTTTTCTGGTAGGTATTGATACTTAAATTTAATTCTTTAATTCAAATAAGATAAAAACAATTGCTTTCATTTAAAAGTTAAAATTTTTTTAGTTTTAATAAAACGTATATTTTCATATATGTATATATAATGTATATCTCTTTTATATATCTGAAAAAATATTTTATAAGTTTATACTATAAAAATAAATACGTTATATATATATATATATATATACATATATATACATGTGTGTGTGTACATATGTATTTATAAACATATATATATATATATATATATGTGTATATAAATATATATGTACACACACACATATATATATATGTATATATATATATATATATATATATATATATATATATATATATATATATATATATATATATATATATATATATATACATGTGTGTGTGTACATATGTATTTATAAACATATATATATATATATATATATATATATACCCACCAAATAAATATTTACTATTTTTAAATATGCTTTCTTTAAGTGTATTGTATTATTTTATTTTATATTTTACTGTTTTTGACCAGTGAAAGTAAAATTTCACTGCATAACCTGCAATACATAAATTCTCTACGCGAAATTAAACTTTTTTGCATTTCTGGCGATAGTATTAATGGTTCCCATGCGATTCGCGTGTAATGACTCTGTCTAAGTTTGCAGACTGCATTGATAATGGGAACAGTCGCCACCATTATCTGATTCTTTTAGCGAGATTTTACCGCGATCACAATGCTGTACTTATAGCTGAACCACCAGTTACAAGCGTAGCATTTCAGTGAAGAACATTTCAGTGAAGGATAATTGTACTTTGGAGAGACAGTAGCTTCGCGTGAGAGATCCTTTGTTTTCCCATTTTTCCGTGACTATGCGAGGTCATCGGTGCCTCGGTATTTGCATGGAAGGAAACTCGACCGCTATATCGCGTCATGTATACTTCTCAACTCAAAGTCGGTCGTTTCGCAACACCCCATATGCGCGGAATAGTTTCATCCACTAGCGTGCGTCGGGTCGTAACATGACGTTAATTTTCGCGTGCATGGTCCATTATCACCGCTTCCATTTCCGACTTTGGAACAAGCGCGCGCGTCACATTGAGAGAGAAAGAGAAAGAGAGAGAGAGAGCGAGAGAGAGATAGATAGAGAGAGAGAGAGAGTGAGAGAGAGAGAGAGAGAGAGAGGGAGAAAGAGAGAGAGAGAGAGAGCGTGTGTGTGTCAAGCAGACTTGGTCGAAAAGTTGCGCGGTGAACTTCGTGTTTTCGCGGGCCGAGGCGAAGACGAGAAACGTCTGCACGAATATACGCGTATATTGTTGATATTTTCGCGAAACCTTGAGAATGTCGTACGAGAATTTCGACACAATTCCTTACTTATACGGCGCGTGCATTAACGCTTTGGGAAAAACGCGCCGGGGAGAACGTTATTTTAATAATCGCACTCTCTATTTTTCCATCCTCGCTTGCGCTTGCAAGCAAAAGAGACGAACAGAATTCGAGGAGGGGGGTTTAAAAAGTAAGTGTATCTATTTAATAGACACGCTGTTTGTTCAGAGACCTCTTCCTCCCTTTCTCTCTCTCTCTCTCTCTCTCTCTCTCTCTATCCAATCTGAATTTCTTCTGTCTTTTTAACTTCACAGCTCCATACAACGGCGCGAAGTAAAATGGAGTTCGCGGCGCCCGCGGAAGTAACGTCTTCATTTGTGGCCGCTCAAAGAGCGAAGGAGCATAGAACTGTCTGACAGATTTTAGCCGTCCTCTAGCGGTACAATGTACCGCTACATAAAAATATCACAATTTGCGGAGTACTTTAATATTTCTCCCGCGTGTACAACAGACAGGACTTGCGTTCTCCTTATCTCGCGCCAGACGAGCGCTTTTCTTTCCTTTCTTGTCGTTACGTTCGACCACGAAGAAGCAACAATAGTGACGACAGTAACATGTGCAACGACAAAACTTGAGCCGAAACGTTTTTCCTCGCCTCGCCCTACATTGAAAAAAAAGAATTTGGTTGTCAAAAATTTGGTTAAAATAGGATCAAGCAAATGTTTGGTAACTGCAATCAAAAAATTTAATTGTTGTTTGCTTTGCTTAGTGACTAAGTAAATATATTACTGAGAAAACATAGCAAAATAACGACAATTAAATTTTTTTGTTGTAATTACCAAATATTTAGTTGATCTTATTTTAACTAAATTTTGGTTTTGTCGATCAAATCCTCTCAGTGTACTAAATATTATTCATTAAATACCTCGTGTGCGTGTCGAATCGTCGAGAAGTCTCCGTACTGTGTTTACACAACGTCTTTCGCGTAAGTTTAATAACGTAATCATCACTAGGATGCGAATCTCTCTCTCTCTCTCTCTCTCTCTCTCTCTCTCTCTCTCTCTCTAAACCGCGGATGCTCTCTCTGGCGACCGTCGCGGTAGTATTCGTTGTATATATTTTTTCTCCGTTCTCGTGATCAATGGAGTTTCGAAAAAGGAAATGGAATTAAAAAATCACATCAACCAGCTGCGATATCTCCCGATTGGATTAACAAAATCGACACGTCGTCTCGTCCGCTCGGGTTTATTAAAAAAATGACGCCAAAAAATCAGTTGCGAGAGGGTCCGCGAATGACGACCCGCCGCTTGTTCGACACACGGGAAAATCTCCCTTTCTCTTTTTTACACACACACACACACACACACACACGCATAACACATGCGCACGCAGCACTTTCCGCCGCGTAGCGTTTTTGGGCGCCGCATCGAGAGCGATTTCGTGCGACCGACCCGCGTCGCTATGCACCGCGAATTTCGGGAAGGATTTTGATGGACGGTGCGCGCGCAAAACGGCGCAATGCCGTCTCCGCTCGCGCGCGAACGCGAGCAAAACCCCCGACGCGGTATTAAATATATTCCCGGATAAAATGTTATACGGCTGACCGCTGCTTGTTCTGCACTGAAAGGAGAGTCCTGCAATAGCTAACAAATGAATTTGATTGAATGCAACATTTGATGATTAGTATCAAACACGGTAATAATTAGCAATCGTCTGGCAATAATTACCAAATGATTAGTAAAGCAAATTTTTCATTTGGTTGAGTTAATTAAAGTTGTTCGGTAAATAGCAGCAAATAATTTGGTAATAATTACTAAGTAGCTTGACTTTATCGAAGTATCTGAACATTTTGTGTATTTATCACACAATGTGGTAAGTACTACTAAGCAATAAGTTTAACAAAATTGTTTGGTGGGAAATACCACACAAATTGGTAACAGTCGCCAAGTTTCAGCAACAGATATCAAGATTATTTGTTAATATCTATCAGATTATTTAATTATACCCACTTATATGTGTTTAGTTGAAACTATTTCACCAAAGTGTCTAATAACTATTATCTAGGTTTGATGGTTATTGCCAAACCTTTTTACAGTATACTTATTTGCACGGCATTGCTGTGTCTTGGAGAAACTCGTGAGATGATTCGGTTTCGAGTTTTCTTACACTTAGAAAAGCCGTGAATTTTCATCAAAGTTTCATTTAACGTTTGTGACGTTAAGGATTTATATAATCCAAATAAAAATTATTATAATTTTAAAAACAAATACTTTAAAGACAATTAATTTTTACGTTAAATATAAAGAGGAATTGCGAGTCCAAGATAAAGCGCATTACTATCACAAAAATGCTAGACTTCAAATTTGTACTTGAAGATACAAAATAAATCTGTGCACTGAGATGTGCACATGAATGAAAAAGGTTTGCTATCACACATGAAAACTTTGCTAGTCTGGTAAATCTATAGTCGTAATATACAGACAGCCAATTTGCAATGCTGCAGTAATTAAATCGCAAAGTTACTCAAAGAAATGACTTTATAATATCAAATCTCAGTAATTGATTCGGACTTGGCTAAAAAGTTAATCGTTTCGCTGTCATTGCTAAGAATTAGGTATCATAAGATACATTTGCTGTGAGGTACGAATTTATTAGCTAAAATTAGAAGCGCACATTTGTTCGAGCAGCTAAGAAAGTGGCAGCTATTTCTAAACGTCTCACGCGCGCGTGAATCTCGAGCATTCAACTCTGTAAGGAATTAATAGAGCTCGTGTGTTAATACTTCCCGTGTTAATATTTCTTTTTACTGTTTATCAAAGGGAATGATATATTAACGGACTTCATTTTAAAAAAAGTAGCTGCTTCAGCAACGGAAATTAACAACTGAAGCAAAGATGCAGATTGAATCGTCTGGAATATTCTGCAAATTTTCGAATATAATAATATATTGAAAATGTAAATACATAAAGACAGATACGATTTATATTAATGTATTATATCACAAACTATAATATATACGGTTATTAATGCGAAATGTAAAATTTAAATTGCAAATAATGCATAATAACATATTTCTCATTAAAGAATTAGTTGCTCTAACAAACAGAGGTTAACAATTGAAGTGAAGATGCACATTGAAATGTTTGGAATATTTACTCTGCAAGCGTTCGAATAACATAATAATATATTGAAAATGTATAAAGATAAATGCAATTTATATCAATGTATTCAAAGTATAATATGTACAGTTAATATGAAATAGAAAACTTAAATTGCATAATGCATAATAACATATTTCATTACGACTATATTTGTATATTCAGATTTAATGAGCGTGCACTACTCCATAGAGCAAACAAAAATATTTCTTCACTATCTACTGGACCGGTGCATGATTTGTTTGGCAAAATTAATGAAATTGTTTTGCAAATTTTAATTAGCTCTAAGTACCAAACAATTTGTTGAAACTAAGATAACATCAACAAAAGTAGCTTGATCATCGCATCCATACATAATCTTGGCTGCATTAACAAATCCGCTTAGTTATAACGTTTAATTTCACTCAGGAAATTACAGATTTGTTGAATCAACTGTTTCTTTCTATACAAAAATACAGATTCATATTCAAATACACAAACTACTCTGGAATCTCTCTTTTATATTCCACGGGGTTGAAAGAATACACGCCGAAAGGAAGCAACGTGAGGGCCTAATTTATTAGACGTCCAGTTTGAACTCTTTTACGTCACGGTTCATTTAAAACGATAAATCGCGACAACAAGGGCAACAACGGTACATTAAACGCGAAAGGGACGAAAGGGTATAAAAAAGTAGTCGGATATAAAAAGTTAGTAAGCTCACACAAAACTCCAATGTAGCATGGTCGTTTTGTTAAATATCTCATCAAGCGAACGTGCGTTATCAATTCCCGTAAAGTTTCCCTGCCGTGAAGTCTGCGGAGCCTTCTCTCTCGGGAGGTTCCGTCTACGTTGTGTGAGTTAAACCGACAATGAAGGGGTTGGCATCGACAGGTCGCGGACGCACCGCAAATTTCGCAAAACGATCCGGACGCGATTTACCGTCCGCACGATTTTCGGGCTCTTCGCGCGAGGAGGAACGGTTCGCGCCGTAAAACGTCTCCGGTATTTGCAGAGCCCGCGAGGGCTGCCCGAACGTTCGTTTACTGCCGGTTTTACGGTTGCATTTACAGTCGGCCGCGTCGGCCGTCGTTTTATCGTCTCTAAAAAGACGCGCGCGTGCGCGCGACTGAGCGCGACTGGATGCCGTCGTAAATTATTGTTTGCGGCTGTCGATTTTCGGGAATTAACGAGATCGGCATCTCAAAGTGTTGAGGATACTTGGATCCGTATTAATAGTCTTTACTTCAAACTCGTCTCAAGCGAAAGACTCAGATTTCAATTCAGAATTAGATAAGGGATTGTCAGTTGAATCGCAATTACAGAAGAGAAATGTCACATTTATCATAATTCAATTGAAAAATTTGGGTCTGGCTCTGAATAAAAATCTAAGCAGGAGAGACTAGGGGTAGACGCTCTAAATTTTAGAGTTTCAAAGTTACAAGTTCTCAAGCAATTAATTGTTATGACTGATTATGTAAACAGAGCACCGCAATCTTTTCTCTGTGTAGAGGAGACTTCGTGTAGGGGCTAGATGTCCTATATTTTAGAATTCCGGAGTTACAATTTCTCAGGCAACTAATTTTTGTAACTGACTGTATAAACATGATATAGATAACTTTTTTCTATGTATTAATGCTCGCCACGATCTTTTAACGTTAACCGTATATTTTGCCTAATAATTAAAATACGTACATATAGCAACATAGCTATTTAGTCCTGATATAGGACTAGTTACTGGGTAAGTTGTTCAGTGTAGGATAAAAAAGGCCACGAATAAACTCCTGACTAGCAGTTCCAGAGTCTCCGCGAAAGGTTTCCAGTCTTCCTGCCAATTCTTAAATATGAGCCAACTTTACCTTATCCGCCCATATGTTCGATTTCAATCATTTTATGAATAAAAATTTCATTTATATTAGCAGAAACAGTATATTATAAACTTGCAGGAAATTTTATTCTAGCTAGTAATACATCGCTTAATTTTATTCAATCACAGTAGAGAATATTAATAGAAAGTTTTGAGAGACTCGAAAATGTACTAATTACTAAATTAGTTTGTTCTATTTTTTAACTGTACTATTATTCCGATTTTAATGAAATCCAGAGAAAAGTATTTGTATTCTAAAAAGACCATTTCACGATTCTCTGCTCACTATTCCTCTCAAAATAAATACTAAGAATAAACACATGAGCAACATATTCCTGGGGCCATACAACCCCAGCTCATCTGAGACAAGTTTCAAGTAACAACTATTAACCTTTCGGGCGTACACCGCGTCAAATTGTCCCAATGTAATGTTTTCAATTGCATGTATTATCGAAAAGTTTAACGAAAAAAACAAAGAAATACTTTTTGAAGCTAAAAAGTGATATTTTTATGGAATATCGTTAGTTTAAAAAAAAAAAGCATCATTCAATAGATGAAAATTATGATTGAAGTTAATAATCGTTGAGAAAAGTACTTTTTTCTTGTCCATACAAGTCCATACAATTTTTGTTCTTTAATATTAAAGAAAATCTCTTCAGGATTTTGCAGTCAAAGTAAATAAGCTTCAAAACTGCTATTTTGGATTTTTCGTTTTGTTTTAAAAAATTACATTTATTTTGGGGTATAAAATTGGATGTTTTTCGGCCAACGTGCGATTGTCATAGCTGCCACACGTACAATTGGGGACTAAAAGGTTTTCCGTAATTTTTAGAATGAGTTTGTGAATTTCGCATTTTTTCCAATGAAAGAATTCGTTTTCCACTGGCAAAACGTTTTCGTTGGTCAAAAAGGATAAGTTCACAAACTCACTCCAAAAATTACGGACAAAACAAACTTTTAGTCCCGGACGTGTGGCAGCTACGACAATTTTCGCACGTCGGGCGAAAAACACCCAATTTTATACCCCAGAATAAATGCAGTATCTGAAAAAAACGAAAAATCCAATATAGCAGTTATGAAGCTAATGACTTTGATTACAAAATTCTGAAGGAATTTTCATTAATATTCAAAAGCAAAAATTTACTAAAGCAAGCTCGGATCGAAGCAGTTATGGTACTTTGAGAGCGAGGATAGATTATAGCGTCTTGCGCTCAAAACTAGTACATGCTTCAAGTTGTTTTGCTCGAAAAAAAATCGGGTCAAAATTATCCGGTGTGCGTCGGAAGAGTTAATATGGGCCTTGGACTGCGTCTCGTAAAATACGCGCGCAGGTCATATTATGTAGACTATACGTGAACTAAAAAATGCGTGCATACGTGCGTATTACGGAACGCAGCCTTAGGCGCGTGTCGCGGACAACAAAATGTAGACTGAGTTCGCTCGGATCGGCGGACGAGACGCGACACGGCGCGCAAAACTTTTAATCAATTTCGCATCTGACTTAATAAAGCTTGCGTGGATAAAACGGGTAAAACGCGAAATTCGTACGGAAATGTGAAACGAGACGCCAGCGAAAAGCGCAGCCGCGTGTGTCTCGCTTTGGTGTCCTCTGGAGACGGATCTTGGAAAAAGGTACCTCCGGGAGACGTTTCGTTGAGCGAGCGCGATCCGCAAAGTAAATCCTAGATATAAATCATTGAAAAATTTACGAAAAAGGAGATTACGCGTTTACGTGACTTCAGACGTGATCTAATATCGAGGGTGGAGGACATGTGCGCATGCGCGCACGCGAGTTGCAGGAGTCGCACGATTCGCCGCGTAAATTACTTTCCTGTGTCGCATAAATTACTCTTCCACGAAATTGCGTTTTTATTGCCGAGCGAAGCCCGCGCGTCCGGGGGAACTTTTAATTTTTATCAAAATGTAAATTGTACATCGCGCGCGAGCGCGGACGGCCGCTGGCCATTTGTTTACCGTGAGGCCGCTAAGAATTGCATTCGACCGGACGGGACTGTTGCAGTTTTTCGAGACTGCGCCAGAGGAAAAGAGAGAGTAGAGAAGGAGAGAGGGAGGGAGAAAGATAGAAAAAGGGAGAGAGGAAGATAGAGAGGAAAAGGGTGGAGAGGGAAGAGAGAGAGAGGGAGAGAGAGAGAGGGAGGAGGATAGAGGAAGAGAAAGGGAGAGGACAAGAGAAAAAGAGAGAGACGGGTCGGGATACTTTAAAAATGAAGCCGGCCGTTTCGCATGCGACGGAAGTTCGACGTGCACAGAGGTTTTCGCGGGGAAATCACGCTGAATGCATATCCCCATTGTGTCTCCCTTTTATACTTCTCTATTTCGCGCGTGTCGGTACGTGTACGTGTGTGTATGTGTATACATATACGCGTGGAAAAAAAAAGTTAGACGAGTTTTTTTCACGACGACTTTCGCTTGATTACAAAGCGCGCGGCCCGGTTCGCCCCTGATATCGCACATCGATTCGAGTTTTTTTTTGGCATCGAACTGAAGCTCGCTGCCTTCTCCCTTGTTTAAAAGGAGAGGGAGTGATTTGTCGGAGGGGAAGGTTAACAAATGACTAAAAGCTAGAAGTCGAAATCGCAAAGGAAACGCTCGTCGTTTCGCGGAGTGCGATCGACCATTGCTAATGAGCATATATTCCGACCAGAAATTTTCAGGGGATCAGATAAAAATACCTGGATATTAATAACACTGAACTGGTATCTAATTCTGAATATTCGTATGTAATATCTGAACTTTCAGTGTAGAATATATGTACGCTCGTGCACAACGATTCGTCCCGTCCTTGATAAAGAGGGTAAATCCAAAAGATGCCCATCTTGTTCTAACCTGTTCTAACTAGGACAATACTCACGTAGAAACAATATCAAACTATTACAAATTGAAACATGATTAGCTGGCATAACACGAGCTAAAATCGAAATTATTTGTTTTATCAAAATCTGAATTCTATTTCGCAATTATTTATACTAGTACTAGTCTGATACAGGCATGTGATGATTCCTCCGTATAGAACAAGGTAGATATCTTTTAGACAATCGTTGCCCAAGGATATACATATACCGCTTGGCCGCACGTCGCAAAAGGGACGAAGGACACTATTTATTCGTTGAGCTGAGAAGTTCTCCCTCATGCTGCTTATTCAACGGACCTGGCCCCTTCAGATTGCCATCTATTCCGATCGCTTTAACACCACCTGGCTGATATACACTTTAAAAGCGTGGAAGAGATCCGAAAATGTGTCGACGATTTCATCGATGCAAAGCCGCCGTATTTTTTTTAAAAGGGGATTCGTCAGCTAGCCGATAAATGAAGAAAAGTATTAGAAAATAATGGCTAATGTACGGAGTGATTCAGGACCACTGTGATAAACTCTGAGGAACGATAGATCTCGCAGAGAAAACCATTTTCTGTCAAGCAATCCGTATCTTCTGAATGCGTCGTTCAGAAGTTATGTTTGGGGTGTGTCGTGATCAGCGCGATTGCCTGACTCAACGCCCATTGATATTTTTCTTTAAGAACATATGAAGAGTGTCATGTACGCCATCTCAATTGACACCAGAGAAGAACTCTTCGCGTATTTCTTATTATTATGATAGACTCATCATAGATCCACTTATAATTAGGGTCCTAATGTATTCCCTCCCTGATGAGAAAAAAGTACTTAAGAAATAAAAAAATATGTGAGATACTAATAACATATTTATTCATGCTAAAATAAAATATTTTGCAAATGAGAAAATAGATGTTTTCTTAAAAATCTCAGCTTTTCACGAAAGTAATTGTTTATTCTATTTAAATAAAAGAATTAAGTAAGAGAGAGTATGTCACTGGTACGCCCACCAAAAAAATATATATTATTTTTTAGCAATCTTTTATTTCTCAATGTAGAACTCGATTTATTATCTTACACAAACCTGATAACTAATTAGGATCAACCCATGACTATAGGATAAAGTTATAATCGGGATTGTGTGTCGGTAAGACGCGGCTTTCCCGCGGAAAAATTGACAGCAGGTCGTGTATATTGGCGACGATATTGGGTTAATGTCGGGATGACATAGGCAGTCGTTAAGACACCGTGATTGAATGATCAGAGTTTTTACGGCTTTGAAACAACCGTGTCGCGGCACGGTTTCGCGAGACGCTAATGCGACAAAATTAGGCGTCGGCGCGAATTTTTGCCGTCGAGTTCGGATTTCACTGACATTTATCAGCTATGTAGGTTAAACCCTTTTTCCCACCGACAAAGAGGGTTTACGTGGTGTAACCGCGTCGTCGGGCGTCGCGTGATAAAACCGACGTTAACACACTCATACACACTCGAACACACGCACACACACTTCGGACGCGCTGGAATTTATTATCGCCGCGGGGATCAATCGGATATTCATAATAACGTCACGGCGTAATTTTATATTTTACAACGGTCCAATCGAGCGTGAGCGAGATGTTCTTGCATGCTCGACACTCGTGATTGGTCCACCTGGTCTTCTCTCCCGACGTGTTACCGTCGCACCGTTCGCTGTAAAAAAAATCGAACTCGATGCACCGTGCCAGGTCTCTCCGCTACCGCGGAAAATCACTTTTCCAACGCTAGGGACACGCGTTTTTTCTTCCCACGCTCGTGTTCGACGAACTTTACGAGCGCGCATCCTCTCTCGCCGTTCCGCGGGTAGCTGCTTCCTCCTACGCATCTCTTCTTCTCTTTTTCTCTCCCCCATTTCGTTCTTGTTTCCTCTTTTGTTTAAAGACCCCTGTTCGTTCGGTTTTATGAAGCGCACTCCGTCGTCTTACCGTAAGAAAAGAGAAATATGAATGTCCAAGTGAGTACGCCGCTGTTGTTTACGGGAACTCTCACGAGGCGAGGCTGCAACTTTTAAGACCACTCGCCACTCACAGGTTGGATTCTCGCGGATATATACCGCTCGTTAAGACACCGTGATTGAATTATCAGGTCGTTCGTTAACGGCGATCGTTGCGAAGGTATCGACGCGTATAGCGAAACCATATCACCACGACAACAGTGGCGAGAGAGCTAGCCGTCCGCGAAATTAACTTCACTCCGTGGCACTATGGAGGGAGAATCTCCTGGGACAAGGTGTCGACGTTATTCCGTTTCCATCTCGAGGTACACGGACATAATTTCTAAGATAAAATAATACGACGGAGGCGGAATCGTTAAATGTTAACTGCGATCTGCAATAACGTTACAGTTCGCCAAGTTCGACCCAGTAAACGACATAAGGTGCAAATACCAATACCTGGATGCCACTGATATCTAACTCTGAGCATTCTTATTGTTTTGGTTTTCAAAAATACGAATATACTTAAACTTTTAACCTAGATATATGTATATATGTCGATATATAAGGTATCCTAGATTCGTTTCGTGGAACTTTTAACATAGAATATATGTATATATATTCGATATATAAGGTATCCTAGATTCGTTTCGTGGAAACATAGAATGGATTGAGGTGAACATAAAATCCGTCTTGCGATATTTGCAACAAATCTCGAGATATTAATTAAAGAAACTTGATGAATGATCAATATAGTAGTGCGATATAGTAGATAAACTATAGTGGCGTCGTCTATCGTTGCATATTTATACATTAGATAAAACTAAACAAGAAAGTCCTCTATCATTTTATAGATGTTTAATATAAGATATTAATTAAAGGATATTTATGCATTATCGCGCACAATCATGTAACAATTTTTTTATACTAATAACTAAAAATTTACGTGGTTATTTGCGTTGATATTACTATATCAATGCAGATATAGTGATTTCAACGTAACTTATTGTTGTACCAACGCGTATGTTGTTGAATAGGTACATTATTTTTTTAATAGCCGGTGATCGTTGATTTGATCGATTCAACTGTTTTTCTCAGTGTAAGGACCAAAACAATAAAAATGTTCAGAGTTAGGTGTCAGTGTTATTAATATTGGTACCTTTACTTTATACCCGACTGGCGTTTCAGTTCGCGACTCAGCCAGCCGCGGAGTTCTCGTTTTCGCTCGGAAGGAACATTTTAATCGCGCCTTCTCGCGATGAATAATTCGTGGCTGGCTGTGCGCATGACGGCTGCTGTTGCATTGAAGCGATAAATTAATCGAAGATTAATCGATACACTCTTGCGAGACACCGACGACGACGACGACGACGACGACGACGTGTGAGATAAGAACGAGACGAAGCTCCCCAGGCTCGTCGATATAAACTCACTCGCCGCGTTCTCGTTTACTGCGCAGGCTACGGCAACATTTGTCCCAGGACGAAATGGGGCAAAGTCGTGACTATAGTATATGCGATAGTAGGAATGCCGCTTTTCCTTCTCTACCTCAGCAACATCGGCGACATCCTGGCCAGGAGCTTCAAGTGGACCTACGCCCGTTGCTGCTTGTGCAAGTAAGATCGATTCCCTTTTCTCCTCTCCCTCTCCCTCTCTCTTCTCTCTACCGGCTCTTTCTCTCTCTCTCTCTCTCTCTCTCTCTCTCTCTCTCTCTCTCTCTCTCTTCCTCTCTTACTCTCTCCTATTTCTCTCTATTCGTCTTTCTTCTTTCGCGAAAGCTTTCATCATTCGTACCAATCTTCCCCCGCTGTGTTTCTCAATGGCGTCAAATCAAAACCCGCAACCGCCGTCCGATTAATCATGATCGTGATCCTTCAAGGTGTCGGAGTAAGCCGCACGCTTCGATGAGCGTGGCTGCGTCGGAGGTGCCGAGCGATCTGGCCGCGAAAAGAAATCGATGGCAGGTAAGCGAAGGAACGCCGCGACCCGGAATTCCACATCTCCGCCTGCATTCTAACGAAGAGACGTCATGGAATACGCGAAGGGCGGAACGAAGAGCTCTCGTGAATACGGCGTTCTCGAAATTACCGTCGGAACTCCGCGGCAGATACCTGAGGTCGGGCAGCGAAGAACGCTTCTCGATACGCAAAGGCGTTTAACATGGCTCGCGAATTTCGCAAACAACATGGAAATCTTATTCTTCGCTTAAAAGGAGGTTCTGGTTCAACCGAAAAATAGGAGGCATTTACAAATTTTTTTTTTAAGAAATTAATAAAGATTTAAATTATACAGGCTCTCGGCCATACTGTTTAGCGTTGTTTTAATTGCAAGAAAATTTGTTTTTTATTTAAAAAATTACAATTCCGTCATCCGGGTTTTCTTATGCTGAACGCGTCCGTAGGTAGCAGGGAACATTACAGCTCATGTAATCATCTAAAATAGAAGGGCGAGAACATTTAGAAACTATATTAAATTGCTGGAGAATGGACCTAAATCTTTCGGAGAATTTCCAAAATTAGTATCTTTTCTAAATAAAAAAAAAATACTAAATAAAAAAAAAGAGAGGAAAAATAACATGTGACTTTAAAGTGCTGCCACTTTGTTAAATTTCAACTATATAACAAAGGTTTTTTAGCAAATTTAATGCAATTTTGAATTTTCTTGTCACATCTGTTTAAGATTATTACACGAGCTATGTTATCCATCATAATTAGAGACGTTCGATAACACTGCCTAATAATGTCAACATAGACTTTTGATCATACTATTTATTATTGTTTTAATTGCAAGAGAATTATTTTTTTATTAAAAGAAATTTATATTCCATCGTCCAGGGTTTTTGCGCTCAGCGCGGTGTCGCCAGATGACTCCAACTGGTGGACTACATTACAGCTCGTGTAATAATCTAAAACAGAGGAGCAAGAAAGTATTAAAAAAAAACTATATTAAATTTTCTGGAAGTTGAATCTGAATCTTCTGGAAATAAAAAAAAAAGAAAGGAAAGATGACATGTAACGAAGTTACATTATTTAACAAAATGAAACAATTACATTATTTGACATTACATTACATTATTTACATTAGTTACATTATTTAACAAAATGGCGGCAATTCAAAGTGTCGCTATTTTGTTAAATTTCGCTTTTTTGCATATAACAAAGATTCATCCTTCCGTAAATTTAATTCAATTTTCCAATTTTCTATCCCATTTGTTTAAGATTGTTATATTATTATATGCAATGTTGTACATCAAATGTTTCTTCATTTCTTTGAAAAAAGAAATAAAGATTCATCTACTATTATTAGAAAAATAGGTGTACACTTCCTATTTTTCTGTTCAAAGTAGGACCTCCCCTTAAGAACTCTGGAACGCTGGAAATAGACTTCGAGTTTTTACTTGTTAACTGAGGAGAATGAGTTAAATCGTTATATTTAGGAAGTCTCTTTTTAGAAAAACTGCTCCCTCTCACCGAAAGCAAGACGAGTTATTTCGTCGCGGTTACAAGCATGCGTAGGAAGAACGCGAAAATATCATTTATTTATCATCTTTATTGCGAAAAGTTCAATCTTCCCTAACGCTTCTCGTATTTCCTCCATTTTTGTTCGCTTATATCTTTCACGTTTTTGAATGCAAAGATGACCCGGTTAACAGGTCGACCGATCCGGGGACTTAATCACGAAGATACTCGATACTAGAAATTCATCGTGCTCGCGCGCGTATTTTTCCGAGGAATACGCAAGAGTGGCGCGACGGTAATTTCGGGACACCGTGTGTGAGAGCTGTTCAAACAGCATTTACATCTGCAGATGGTGAACGCGCACGACGGAGTCGGAGAGGTAGACGCCTCGAGTTTGGATCCGGAAGAAACTTCGCCAAGAGACGGCGACGATGAGAACGGCGGCGGCGGCAGCGTCGACGAGGGCGACGGCAATGACGAGGACGAAGACGGCGAGAGCGACAGCTACGATCCTCAGCACGTGACGGTGCCGTTAACTCTGTGTCTAGCTATCATGGTGGGGTGAGTTTCGCGAAATAGAGGCGGAGCAGGAGAGAGATAATCGGACTGCTAATTAACGAATGGAACGACGAGAGACACAAGAGATAAACGAATGAAAAAGAATTAATAGAAACTTAGCTGGCGGACTCATAAACTATCTCTTTCCTTCTCTCTCTCCCTCTTGATCGAGATTGGCTTTGCAACTGAATCTCTTTCCGTTCGAGATAATATTTTTATTAAGCTAAAATCTCGGAATATGAGAGGATTTCAATACGGGAATAAAATATGAATATTTGACATGTCTAAAAGGACTCGGTAGAAATATCTCTAAAGTTATGAATTCTTGCTTCTTGGGACGAAAAATTCATTTCATGATTGTTAAACTTTTCTCTCTCTTTCTTTTAAATTAAGATTTCGTTAATATATAAAATTTCGAAATATAAAGTGCAATTTTGCAATACGAAGCAACATTTCTTTTTTACATTATTATCATGGTGAATCAAAGGGAATTTAATTTGGGATATTCCGAGATATATCGGAAATGGGCTCCCAAGTCGCCGAGACTCGTTTCCTATCGCAAATAAAATATTCTGTTAAAATTCCTATTCAATACTTCGAGAATACTGAAATTCCGAAATATAAACGTAATTAATACGAGATGTCATGCTTTGGCGTTATTAGAAATACCCGACGTGAATTCCGTTCGGAAAATGATAAATTTTCGAGATCGGAAATTGACCTCGAGATCGCCGAATTCGCTCATTCCGATCCGGGTAAAAAATTCTATTGGACTGAAATTTCGAAGCGCAACTCCCCTTCGCGCCCGGAATCATACTGACTTCGTTCAGTGATCAGCTCGCGCGGATGACACGGGAAAATTCCGAGAGAATCACCGGTTCACGAAGCCGACTGACAGCAACTGACAGCCCTCCGCGCGTCCCTTTGCTGTCGACAGGTATATCTTGGGCGGTGCGGTTCTGTTCTCGATATGGGAGGATTGGAACTTGTTGGACGGTTCTTACTTCTGCTTCGTCTCTTTGTCGACCATAGGCTTCGGCGACTTCGTCCCGGGCGATGAGATCTACTCCGGGCAAGGCCTCGAGTTGTCTTTCATCTTCTGCTCTATGTACCTGATGCTGGGTGAGTCTTGCATGTGACACGTCGCGTTCTGTTACACTGACGGATTAGTTTAAACGCGCGCATTTAGGAGCCCGTAGCGAGAACTGCCGGTGTGTTTCCTTCAAAGAAGCTTCTCCGGACTGCCTCTTTTCCCCTTGCCCCTTGATAAATAAACTCGCGAATGCGGGTGACCGGAGGCGCTCTGTGCTACATCCGATTATTCTATGAGGAAAAAAAATACCGTGGGAGCACAGACGAGGATCGCTAATATTCGCCAAGTGTAACATGCGAAAACTCGAACTCGCTTGGCAAATGATAGAAGCGCGCGTCGAGAAATGAAAGAGCGAATATTCTAACTATCTTTTTCTATCTCTCTTACTATTTTTTTTTCGATCTCTTCTTAAAATTTTTTCAACCGTTAAACTGCAAGAAAAAATATTTATTGTGATTATTAATAACATATTTACTTAGATTTAGATTTTTTAAATAGAATAAACAATTGCTTTCATGAGAAGCAACGATTTTAGGAAAACATATGTTTTCTTATTTCAATAAAATGTATGTATAAACACACAAAACAAGAATTAATATTCAAGACTAATATCTTTTCAAAGTAATAATTATTATTTTATGTATAAATAACGAAATATAATTTTGTTAAAAGAATTTGAAAATTTTGAATTTCAACAATGATAATAATATACTCTTCCGACATTTTAATATACTTTCCGACATAATAATATACTTTCCGACTTCCTCAATCCAATATTTTGTGTTTTCTATTAATAACAATTATTCCTTAATAATAGGAATACATTTCTCTTCTCGTACACTGAGGGAAAAATTATCTTAAAATCAACAAATATTTTTTTTATGGGTGCCATTAACATATTTACTTAAATCTAAATTCTCTTTATTTAAATCAAATATTGTTTACCTGATTTAAGTGAAGTCATATAATATCCTTGCAAATAACACTACGTTTAACGCTACGTAATCTCATTTTAAGATGAACACATCAGACAAAAAGATATTTGCTGAACAAGAATGTTCTTTTTTATTAATAAGAAAAATTTGTAGGCAAATGAGAGCCAAAACGCCGATAGAAAATCGAATAATAGCAGCAGTAGGTGAAAGTTCAAACTGTACTTATTAATTTCTAATTTTTTGGTTTTATGTTCCTTTTTTCTGTACATACATATTAGTATAATAAGTTATTAGTAGTCATCAAATAAATATTTCTTATCTTTTGGAAATTTCTTCTCTCAGTGTACATTTTCGGGGTACAGAGATACCTCGAGTTCGATGTCGGATGACTGAATTCGTCACCAGAACAGGACAGACGTCAATCGCGCTGCAGATCAGAATATTCGCGATGCCTCGGCTGGCATCGTACATTTGTGTCGACGTTAATCGCGAGATGAAAATACAGTTAGACTGCCTTTGTTTTCCCGACAGATCCGATTGCCGCGGAATTTTCGGCGCGCAACGGCGCGACGCGAAGACAATCGTTGGCTAAAAAGTGATCAGCTGCTTTAAAGCCCGCAACGCGATTACACACCGGCCACGACTACGGCTCTCTGCGTGTCGCGAGCGCATTACGTTCTTTTCAATCAATGCTCGCGCAGATTTTTCGTAGAGATATTCCAGTATTGTCAAATACTCCGACCGCTTCCACACGAATGATTGCTCTCTCTCTCTTTGTCTCGCTTTCGCTCTTCTTCTCCCTCTCTCTCCTCTCTCTTTATTTTTTATTTTCCTCTTCATATATATTTTTATTGTACATAATCTTTTTTGCAACTTTTATTATATTTGTATTTGTATTTTAATATATTGCGCACACTATATAATCTATATGCTTGAGGGAGTAAATCCCAGGACGCCAATAAACATCTTTCTCTCTCTCTCTCTCTCTCTCTCTCTGTTTCTCAACTTGCAGAACAATTCGCGCGATGGTACTCGAGGCACCGTAAAATCGCGACCTCCTCTGTAATTTCCACACCCAAGAAGATGGTATTAACGAACGTCACGTACTGGTAACGTGTTTCTGTGTTTCAGGCATGGCGCTAATCGCCATGTGCTTTAATCTCATGCAAGAGGAGGTTATTGCAAAGATGCGGGCCTTGATGCGCGGCATCAAATACGTCTTTAGGTGCGAGAGATGACGAACGCGCTTCTCACCGTGATCCTGCACCTCCACGATAATCGGTAAGGAGACATTTCTCTTATACTCGCTCTCCTTCTCCTCCTTCCGCGCTCACATTGATATGAATTTGCGATGATTCTTGATCGTATCGATAACAACTTACTCGTTCTAACTTCCTCTAACTGAATTCTAATATCGAATGTTATTGGGGTAAGTAGAATTTGACGAGATTTCTCACCGTGTTCGACAGATTTAAGATGGAAACCTGACGTTAAACTGCGAATCCATAAATTATACTGCATAAATTATACTGCAATTTGCGCGAGAGTACGAGCGTAAGTATCGTGTGCGGATTTTATTATTCACGTTGAGCAAATTGCTGCTGCAGCCTGGGTTTTCGCTTCATTTGTAACGTCGACAAGATAAGCAAGCCATGAAATCACTCTAATTAATTTGATTACTTGAGGTATCTTGTTATTCGTTCATTTTATGATATCATTAATTACGATATCATTAATATATTCTATTAAATATATTCGATTAAATGTGTTAATTATGTCTCCGTTAATTTCTTACTAATTCAATATTTAGCGCATTTTCACGCCACGGAGAGTCACCGTGCGTCGTCGAAAGTTGCTATTGTCACATGCGCAATTGATTATTCAACGGGGAACTCATCTGCTCATGAGGGAGCAGAAGAAACGATTCGATTCGTAATTAATCGGAATGCAACCGCAACCGAAGGGATTCGTAACGAGATGAAATTATTCTCCGTAATTAACGGACCGCCGTTGGCGCACATTACGACCGTTCATCGATCGCGATGAACTCAGGTGGGAGATGGAATTTCTTTCATAAATCGAACTAATGACACGAGGGACGAACGCATCGTAGCATGAGACGATGTCATTAAAAACCGCACTGTCATTTTTCACGAGGAACATTTATCCGGGCGCGATCCGCGGGAGTTATCGTGATGAGAAGTGTCTTTGATATTCCCGACGTCTCTCGAAATCCCACCGAAACGTAGACACGTGAATAAGCAAAGGAGCAAAGGCGGCCAAACGATCGAGTAGAAACACACGCGACAGCCAAGAGCGTAGATGATAAACGATAAATTCTGCACGAGCCTCGGCGTCGCGAGGAGAACGTTAATACTGTGTTAGCGCTCCTTCGCGAAAGAGGAGGAAAAGAATAATTCAGCTCGTCCATTCCGACGTAACGTAGCATCATTGAGGAGATAAAACACCTTTGCTGCGCGCGTAGAAAGCTTCATTTTGAAACTTTGTAACTTTCTCACCTCTTGATATTTTATTATCCAGTCCGGCATTATTGTACTAGCAAAAATAGGTAAATTGGAAAACGAGAAATGAAATAATGCCGAAACAGCAGCTGCTTCTTTCCTTTTTCATAGCGGATCTGTGTAATAATCTTACTTGTACATTTCTGAATAGAACAAGAAAAATGATCGCGAAGAGAATTTTTTAGTAAAAGTTGCGTAAAAATTATTTTGTAACCGAGGAATAACTCGCAGTAATTCGTTATCCTTCATTTCATATGTGCTGCTTATACCTTGGGAATTGAAATGTACTACTAAAACATTTGCGATGTTCCCAGCGAAATCTGCTATGTTTCTAACGGGATTTGCTATGTTCCTCAGTAAGATGGACTCTACTGATAGTCTACTCCTGGACTCCCTCCTACAAAAACATAATAAAATTGAAAAGCATTTACATGAAAAAAAGCTATAATATTATTCCCGTGTACATTCTCAATTTACAATATATTCTTCAGATATTGTCATAGCTGCTTTTTTATTTGCGATTGTACTAATATGTCCAAGTTTATTTTACAGAAAAATACTTTTTATTAAGACACTTTCTTAATAACTTTGGCCTGAAAAATTATTTAAAAAATCGGCTACGATAACACTTAAAGCATTTACTGCAAATTGAGAATGCATTTTTTCTTTTTCCATTCAGAAATTTTTACAAGAGGATATCAGGTCCACCATGAAGAAAGAGAGATTTTACGGAAACTGCTACTGTCTCGCTATTATCTTATTTTTCATTTCCTAATTTACAGAACATTCTTATTAATATATAATGGTCATACAAAATTTCACAATAAAATATAAAAAAGCAAAAAATTATGAATTTATGTTTCCCATTAAGTTTTGAATTTATGTTTTCCATACAAACAGCAATGTTTTAACCCCTTAGGTGTTTTATTCCTCTAAGGGAATGCTGGATATTGACATAATGCAACTTTCGTATCTTGCAATGTTTTTCTATTTGGTCGTATAAAATTGTAAATACTTACGCAGAATGAAAATGTAAATGTCAGTATATGGCGGAATATCTCATGTATAAAAAACAAGAACATTTGTAGCTTGTAAATAAAAGATATTTTTTAACTTTTTACATATATGAGGTACTCACAGATATTTATATTTTCTCTCTACACAAGCATTCGCGATTCTGCGCAACCAATAGTTCAAAATACGAAATTATATCAAACTATCAAACAAATTCTATTAAATTAAAACGGCTCAAGGGATTTATATATCAATTCTAAAGGACGATAGGAGCCAAAATACGCTGATGTTAATAATGTTAAATGTTAACGTTAATAATTTAAATAATAATTGACAAATAGTCAATTAATAAGTAAAATAAAATAAATAAAATAAAAATTAAAATTAAAAATTATTGAACTAATAATTTTTGAGCTTCATTATTTATCGACGTTGAAGAATGTTTCCATTCATTACGAAGACCACTTATATACGGATCTGAAGAAATTAAAAGTTTATTTATAACAACTTTATTTGTGGCACATCTATTATGCTTATGACTATATTAAATACTCTGAAATTTTCAAAATCTTTGTTTCATGCTTCTTGTACTATTTCAATTAATCTTTTTATTTTATTTATTTTTTTTTATTTTATTTTATTTATTAATTGACTATTTGTATTAAATTATTAACTATATTATAGTTAATAAAGCGTAAGTTAACACCAGCGTATTTTGGCTCCTATCACCCTTTAGAATTGATATTGCATTATATCAGTTGCGGCGTTCTCTTAACCTTTTACTGCTCACTGTGACTCTGAAGTCACACTCCAATTTCATCATTATTTATCTACAATATGAATGTTGTTCCTATCCTGACCGATGTGACATGAAAGTCACAATATGCCTGTTTTTAATATGTTGGTAACGATAGTAACTGCCTAACGTGATCGGAAAGTCACAAACCTATTTTGGGAAAGTAAAAAATTAGAAAATTTCACCTTGTATGTGTTGAGTACTTTAGTTTTAAACATCTTATGTACAAGAAAAATTTTTTAAATATAAGGAATTAATTTGGACAGAGTAGAGGGTTAACGTAAAAATATCTGTTCCACGATGTCGGCCTGAGAACGCCGACGGACGCAATAATCACTGCAAAGAATTTTCGACGAGGATCTTGTCGTTTTTCCCGAATTGTGCGCATCTTCGGAATTCCTCGAGCGCATTTATCGGCTCGTTTATTGAGGCGAACGTTCCATCGCCCGTCGTCCCGTCGGTCGGCGTAGGAAAATAGAGATCCGACGTCGTCGCGCGCGAAATATATCGATACCAACGCATAGTGGGGTCAAACAACATTTCGTGTTTCAAAAAAAAGTTACAGTCCCTAAATTTGAACTGATTTCGATGTTTTTTCCTTAAATTAAAGATAATAAAATTTGAAACAACTCTATGTAGCTAAACTTTTGTTTTTCTGCTTTCCTTCTTTATAAAATCAATCTAAATTTAGTAAATAACCTAGATTTAATAAATACTTTTTCTTCAATCAAACTCATTTCGTATTTTCTCTCACTTAATATCAGGCACAGATATTAATATTGAATCTAAATATTCAAACTTTGATTACGCTTGAAAAAAAGCCTATATATATAACATATAGTCTCACTAGATTATATTTGAATTTAATAAATAAGATTAATTGAAATAGTGCATAATTATTGCAATAAAAACTACTGAATTAAGCAAGACTGAATTAATTACTAATACGTTGTAAATTTTTTTAACAATTAATATTCTTGAACTAATCATTTTTGAGCTTCATTATTTATCAACGTTGAAGAATGTTTCCATTCATTACGCAGACTATTTATATACGGATCTGAAGAAATTAAAAGTTTATTTATAACAATTTTATTTGTGGCACATCTATTATGCTTATGACTATTAAATACTCTGAAATTTTTAAAATCTTTCATGCTTCTTGTACTATTTCAATTAATATCGTTTATTAAGTTCAAATATAATTTAGTGGGACTATATGTTAGTCTATACGATTTTTTTCCAAGCCTGTAATCAGAGTTTGAATATTTAGATTCAATATTAATATCTGTGCCTTTAAATTAAATGAGAGAAAATATGAAATAAGTTATTAGTTTGATTGAAAAAAAAGAAGAACTTGAAATCTAATTTTTTGTGTTGATTTTCTAAAGAAGGAAAACGGAAAAACAAAAATCTACATAAGGTTGTTCCAAATTTTATTACCTTTATTAAAAAAAACGCATCAAAATCGATTCAAATTTAGAGACTGTAGTCTTATTTGAAACACGAAATGTCGTTTGGCTCCACTGTGCGATGTATCGGATGCTGTATCGGGGCTGTCGTTTTCGCGTCGAATTGCCACCAAGGAGAACGAATTGAGAACGGAGGATCGGGCAGCGCGCAGAAGGTCGGGGCTTTAAGGAGATTCAGGGGCCTAAATGAAGCGGCGGAACGAGGTGACGAGGAGGAGGAGAACCTGAACGACCGTGCGTCACGGAGCGTGCGGGATGCGGGGGCGGAAACTGTATTAGGATGAAACCGCGACGAATACGAATGTATTCGCGGCGGCTGAAAGCGATCAAGCGTTCGCGTGAAGCAGGCTGGCCCACTTTCGCGCGCGATTATGAATAAAATTTCGGCCGTCGCGCCGATACAAGATCGAGAGTCCATCTATAGTCGAGACACTCCCGCACACACGACCACTCGACATCCCCGTCATCGTCATCCCGAGCGGGGACACATCAAACGGGGACATGGCGAGATATTCCGACCGGCTGGCCCGCAAATCGTGATATCTCTTGCGAGCTAAGCGCGAGACGCACGGCAGACACGTCGCGTATATAAGCATATCGCGACGCGCTAAAAGCGGACGGACTATTTATCGGCCATCGATTTCTTTGATTGTCGTTCGTGCCCGTTCGAGCCGCGAATCGCGAACACTCGGGGGAATTTTTGCAGCGTCAGCGACGAAACCGGAGTGGAAGCAGTATACCGAGAGTAAAAAACGATTGATCTAACTGAAATTATTAGAGAGATTTTTCGTCCCACAACCGTATTTCTTGGTTGTACGACAACATGAAAATGTTGATAGTAATAGTGGTAATAATATGTATGAGGCCATTATCAATGGTGGTAGTAATGGTGGTAGTAATATGCAGAACAGGTCATTACCACTAACATTACAATGTAGGATTTAATTAAAAAACAGGTTCCCTCTACCATAATTTGTAGCGATTGTTTTTCTATGTATTTATATGTAGTTACAAATACCAAGCACTTTTTCCTCGGTGCGGTTTCAACCGCGGCCATTTTTGCGCGGAGCGTGTTGCTTATAATATTAATGAGGCTCTCGCTAAAAAGTCGATCGAGGTTCTTCTAGAAGCATGCGTGCGCGTGTTCTGTTCGTCTCGAATTGCGAAATAGCACACCACGATCTTGCATTTTATTGCGCCCTACTTCGGGCGCGCAACGTGTTAATGCGAGTATCTGGAAAACTGCGAGTGAGTCCCGTGGAGGGTGACACCTACTTCGTCTAGCTAGTCTATCCCCGGCGAGCGATCGTGCCTTTCGAGGGCTCCACGAGAGAGGAGAGAGAGACCGACGGCGTTCGACCTCCCCGGTCGCGTCGTCACCTCGAGTCGAGCGCGACAAGAGGACTCGCGAAGAGGGACAGCGAAGAGCGAGACGAGGAAGAGAGAGAGAGAGAGAGAGAGAGAGAGAGAGAGATGAGTGGAGGGAGAGGGAGGGGAAGGGAGAGAGAGTCGCACACAGGGAGAGAAAAAGAAGGAGAGTGACATTTATCGGAGATCCGAGAGACAAAGTTTCTCCTACAACGCGAAGCGAACGCGGATCGCCGTCGTCGCCGGTATAATTTAGTAACGGAGATGAAAAAAAGCGCACCGATGCGTACGCGATGAGAAAGAAGAGCAAAATTCACCGAAAAGCGAGATGAGAGAGAGGAAAGAGAGAGAGAGGGAAAGAGGGAGAGAGAGAGAGAGAGAGAGAGAGAGAGAAAGGAAAAAAGAGAGCGTTATTTATTCGGCGCCAGACAGCACAAGAAAATCAGCACAACGCGAAGTAAAATTATCTGACATATATATCTATAATATTACTTAATATACAAAAAGGGAAAGAGTGGGAAAGAGAGAGAGAGGGAGAGAGAGAAGGAAGAGCAGAGGGAAGTGAAGCGGACAGAGAGGGAGAGACCGGGTCGACGGAACGGGGCTGCGACTACGCGTTTCCCGCATGCGGCCCTCCGCGCTTTCAGGCCGTGCGATGTACGTCGCACATGCGCCACGGCCACCCCCGGCGAGAGACGGAGAGCGATCCTGCGCCCTGCCGTCGCCACGGGGGTGCGTCCGTACGAAGCCGGCGGTACACTCCTCGCGAAACGACGAGGCGCCGTTCGCTGGCCGTCGCTCTCTCGTGCCACCAGCTCCTCTCTCGTATGCACGTCTCTCGACCTCATCTCTCGCGGATCGAAGCTCTCCGTCTCTCTGTCCCTTTCTCTCTCTCTCTCTCTCTCTCTCGCTCACCACTCTCTGCCTCCCACCGTCGCGTTCGCGATCTCGATCCGGGGTGGATCGTCGATCCCGAGGACCCCATCGTCGAGCGAGTCGCGCTCTATCGTCCGCCGTCGGCCGTCGCTCCGTATCGGCTTGCGCGAGTCCGAGCGTCTCGGGACGAGTGACAAAGGGATGTTTTGAGTGCAACAAGGGTGTAGATTCGGGGGCGAGGGTGGGCTCAGCAAGTGTGTTTTGCCGCAGCGAGTGGACGCTGGCTAAGAGGAGGACTCGCGAAGATAGAGCGCCGCGGACGAAGAAGACCTCCTCCTTGTCGTCGCCGCCGCCGCCGTCGTCGTCGTTCCTCATAGATAGAGCGGAAAGCTCGATGGAGTTTGCGGTGCCCCCGGCTCGACGTTGCTAGAACAAGTGCGAGTACGAAGATCGGAGACGCCAACGACGACGACGACGACGGTGGCGGTTTCTCAGGAACAGGCTGAATCCTCCTCGAGCGAGGATACGATGAAGATTTCGCGGTGCCGCGCGTCGTCCTCTGCCGCCGTCGCGATCCGTCGCTCGCGATTCTACCGCAACAATCTAATAACGACTTAAAGCTTCCACGGCGAACTCTGCCGAGACCGCTCTGCAGCGAGTGCTTGAGTAGATGTTGCCCGTGAGTCTCAAGAGGCAGGACAAGATGGACAACGGCCTGGAACTGAGTGAGTAATGCGACGGCAGTTAATCCCTCGGTAAATTTTTCATGATGCCGCGATAACGACGCTGACGACGCGAGAAACTCTCAAGGATAATCGATAAATAGTTGCGATTTGCTTGATCGCGGACACGCAATCACTTATCTTTTCGTGATTATTCACGAAATCACGGCGGGATCAGTAGCGATTGTCGTAATAGGACTGATGGAGAGACCCGTACGATCGGCGCGCGATCATTGTTCGTACTTGCTCGATGATTGTTTCATTTAATACTGGCTTTAACCACCCCGGCGTTGCCTAGGAGGCTAGGTTATCACGAAGTGTCAAGGGGACAAAATCAGGGGCAGAGGGGGTGGGGTGTTACGGTAGGCTATATCTTCCGTCAGAGTCCTGGAGAGTAACTATGCAAAATTCGGTCCAGATCCGTCAAAGGGCTTAGGAGAGTCCAGGAGAGTATTAACATACAGATAGAGACGTTATACATATATATGTATAAATTTTTGAGTTCGTGCTTTCAACACGTGCGGTTGCAGACACGATTAAATACTGTAACCGCGCGATTGATATCGCCAGCGACTGATTCAATTTTCGTGTCGAATCCGCTTGAAATTAATCACCTCATGTGTCCGCCGATCGATCGGCCATTTTTCATATAAGGGACGCCTCTCGCGACAGCCCCTCAGGAATAAATAACGGAAGTGATTCGAGGCGATCGTGCCCGGGGGATTTCCTCGATGATGCCGGGCGTTACCGTGGATTGGACGGATCGGACGCGGGGGCCATTAAGTAAATCGCGTCGCGATAACGCGCGGTTTATAATCGGCGATGTCGCGGCGACGGAATTTACGATCGCTCTCCTCGGGGACGACGGCGAGGAGACGTCGATGACGACGACGGGAACGAGAGAATAGGCAAATCACGCTAAATGGATCCGCAGGCCGCGACAGAAATAGACGGGAGAGCGCGCGAGCACTCTCAATCTCGGGAGCCGATCTAAGCAGCGAGTCGCTCTAGTCGGCCAACAGTTGCTTCGACTATCCGTCGATATCAGGCCGCGAGTGAATCGAGTCGGCGATAGTCGGACGGTACGAGGCAGCCGTAAGTGATACGGATCGATCGTGGTTATGCGATATCGGGCGCAAGTGACGCGATCGTACCGTAACCGGATGCTATCGCGAACAAGTGGTACATGTCAACCATAATCGGACGCTATGAGCGACAAGTGATGTAGACCAATTACAATCAGGAATCGCTGATTCGCCTTCCCTCGTCGAAAGAAAACGAATTGGACGGTTGCAATGTTGAGTGCATATCAAAAAATATATACAGAATGTAATTAACATGGGAATACTTTAAGTACCTGAATACTGGAAGTTCATCCCATGTTTCTGATCAGGTGGATTTTAATTTATTCTTGTATGCATGGTAAGATGATGTTGAAGGGTCCTGATAAGTCACGTAATGCAGCGTGGTAATCAGGTTCTCATTAATGAAAAAGATTTCTAATTGAATAAATAATCCAGTAAATAATTGGGACTTTATTAATAACACTATGCTACATATTTTGATCAATTTCTTGCACTTTTGAAGGATTGTTCTTTAGTAAATCGGATCACGAATGTGACCTCAAAAACTACATTCACATAAAGTCACATACTATATCATATAAAGTTTCTGAAAAAATAATAAGCGTGTTTTTGACTATTTTTATAAGTTGGTAACGTATAAATCAGGTCTATCAACAACTTCAAGAAGACTTGAAATTGAAGTTTGAATTTTTTTTGAAACTTTTTTTAATTGAAGCTTCTTATCTTTATTTTAAAAAGTCAAAAATTTCAATTTCGTAGAAGCAACTTTCGTAGAAGAATGATGTACTCTCATAAAATACAATATAACTAAATTATAACTTAACAAATTTCTGGGCAAATGAGACAGGCTCAAGATTGTACGAAAAAAAATTTTAAATGAATCACTCTTGAAGGAAATTGCATAAACAACCTAGAACTAAATAAAAAAATTTTTCTATCCTGCAGAATGAGATTCTGATTACATTTTTGTTATAAAGAGGTACAATGGACCTTAATAGAAGACTTTTCGAGGTTGCTGATTTTGAATATCCAGAAATTTGTTGCATGTGAGATATAATTTTGCCATTGTGTTGTATAAATTTATGACATTACTTCATGCTTATGTGAAGGTTGCTTCAAGTTGTATTTTAAGTTTTTTTTTTAAATGGAGGTGAAGGTTCATACATCAATTTCAGGCTGTTTCGAAGTTGCTGGCACATTTGGTTCATGCATTACGAATTTGTAAAAATGGCCAAAAAAACATTTTTGTGAGTTTAAACTTCTATTTTCTCGGAAAGTTGACGTGATGAACAGTTTTCGTGATCATACACCTGATTTACTAAACAATCCTTCATGACAAAAATGCAAAATCTTGTAACATAGTATAATTAAAACTTGGCAACATCACTTTGTACAAACAAGATAACTGATTGAAATCAATCCGATCAGGATCGTGGGATAAAATTTTAGTCGAATAACATACTATTGATCTTAATCATCTGTGTATAATGTTGAGTCTGAGAGTCAAACGAATATTCGATTGCTCATTAACTTTGACAAAGAGCCCATGAAAATTTCAAAACAGCAAATTTCAAAGCGCAAATTTGATTGCAGATTTCGATTTGATTGCGCTACTATTTTACAGGTTGTTTCTGGAAAACATATATTAAATGATCGATTTTCACACTGAGAGAAATTATTCGATAAGAAATTAACAAATAGATATTTCCAATCAAAATACCGATGAAATTATATATCCAATCAGGAAACATCCGATGAGAAATATCAATTCATTTTTGATCGATTTATCTGATGAAATGCCATTATGATCGAAAATATTCGATTAAATTTAATCGGATATCCTGATAGGATATAAAAATTTATCGGTATTTTGATCGGAAATATTCGTTTGTTAATTTTTTATCGGATAATTTCTCTCAGTGCAACAAAGTTATCCACATAGAACAATATTATTCCACTACTAAGAAAAGTATGATTATTCAGAATATTTTCTCGATAATGTTTCTGAGATATACTCTACAAATTTTACACTACTTTACAAATTTTATCGAATAATCGAATTTCTGTTTTAATTTAATATCTTTAGTTGCGAAACTTAGTAGAGGATTTAGAATGTATTTGAACAAATTTGATACTTATGATAAACTTATTGCAAACATACGAATAGAAACTCCTGTGAAATGCTTGAAAAAAGTAACATTTACTTGAATACAGTATTTTTCTACGTGTTGTAGTTCAAAATTGCCTAGATCTGACAGATCCAAATTGTACTATGTGTATATAATTGTACGCGAAAGATTGGGGATGAAAAGGTTACCGAATTCATATTCATATAAAATTTTCTCATCCTCAAGATGGACAGAATAGAACTAAGAGCTGATTCTTCCAACTTCTTGATAAATTAACTGACAGTCAAATTGTGTATCTCTCTTTGTTTTTTCCATAAATTTGACAAAGGCAAACATATGATTTAATTGTTACTTATATTGAGAAAAAGAATGGTTGAGTTAATGAGACTTTACTTGAACGAACAAAATTCGTTCAACCGAATATTTAGTCGACTAAACGAATTACAAAGACGCTGCGATGAGTTATCAATTGATTCGGTGATTGCGATTTGGTCCGTAACTACATCAACGCAACTTATTGTTGCACTACCGCGTAATTATATCCGCGTCAATGGATACAATATTTCTTTGAAGACAGGTGACTGCCAATCTAGTGGATCCAATTGCTTCTTTCCTCAGTGTAATTTACTAAGAGGATAGAAAAATCGGCCCTGAGTCTGCTGAAAGTAGCGTGCATTGTACATACGGAGATACGTGAAAATCATGACGAATAAGTCACGCGGCGTTTTCGATCGCGATCAGAACATTTCTCGAACGGATCGGTCGGCCCAGCTGGCGGATCACGATCCTACGTAAAATTCAGCGTGGTCCCCCGCGAACAGCGGGTGACGGAAAAGTTTCTTCCACTTTGGCAGGACGACATGTCCCGCGAAACGACCGTGGGAACTTGAGGACCGCCGGCGGATGCAGTACGAGAAGGACGAAAGAGCAAGATAGACAGAGAAAGTAAGAGAGAGAAAGAGAGAGAGATGGGAGAACCTCGCCAGCGAGGTGAGTGGCAAGTTACGAGGACGACGCGAAGTTTTTCCGGACACGTTTCGAGCGCGAAACAACCGGCGGGATGCGTCGAGAGCACCACAATGCATCCGCTTGTATTTTTAGTGCCTCGCCTCGCCCATGCGAATTGGAAACATGTGGCACGAATGTGGCTGTCGAAGCGAAAAGCATACTCTACTCTGCTCTCTCTCTCTCTCTCTCTCTCTCTCTCTCTCTCTCTCTCTCTCTCTTCCTCTTGACTCGTTACGATCGCGATGGTTAACGATTTCGCAGGATTTGTCGACAAAGAGTTCGACGTAAACGAGCGCACAGAGAGTACCTCGAGTTGCTCGTACGTTTGTAAATTTTGTGAACAATCTGAGGTCGTTTTGTGTTCAATCTCGTGCAATTCCCGTTAGAGGAGATTTATAGAAGGATTTGAGAATTGTCTAGCAGATAAAGCGAGAAGAAATCTTGCTGGTGGATTCAATACAAAGATATTCAGGGCTGATTTTTCAATAGTAGTTGAGACTTGGAGAGTTAAGTTAATAAATTCTGATTCAACACATCATATATATATATATACAAATTATTGGAAAAAAGCTTAACGTTCAGTCTAAGTTGAACTGCTATTGAAAAATTGGGTCTTAATGTTAACTAGTCCAAAGCCTCGTCGAATAGCAGCGACTCTGTCGAGAATTTGTCCAAACGTCGAAACTATCGCTATTCTTAACTGCTTTATTGTCTTCGACTTGTTCGTCGTCGTTGAAAAGTCGTTGCTAATAACTGCGCTGGTAGTTTATGTATGTACGAAAAGAAGGGCACTCGCGGCACAAAACGTGACGGTGGCGTAAAGAACATCGTGTAATGTGTATATTCCATTATGCGAGCAGCACGCAGAAGTGTGTCAAGCGGAATTTCTCTCTCTCTCTCTCTCTCTCTCTCTCTCTCTCTTTCTCTCTCTCCCCCTCTCTCTCTTTTTCTCTGATTCTTTTCCTCTCTTTCTTTCATACGTTGCGCGCGCGTGGCTGCTTACGGGCATGTAAGTAATATTCCTGTTGCTACCAAGCCACATCCGTGTGTCTGTCGATTTGTCAGGAGAAAATCTGCTCTCACAGTTAGCAAGCGCGGTGTTCGCTTTGAACGCGAAGAATCTTTTGTCTCGGGAAGCCGAATCGACGAATTTCACTAACGAAGGAACTCGTTCTCCCGCTCTCCCGAAACTCGCGTAGTCCCAAATTCGGGCAATTTGCCTATGCAGGTGTTTAAAACGTAACAGGACATTTTTGGCTGACATTCGCGTTCGTCCGTGCGTGCCCAGATCGAAACTTGGACCCTACTATCGACTTCAGTATTCCATTTGACCCTTTCCCAACCCGTCATTGTCCTGAGGCGACACGTACTTCGAATCAATCAGGCGCTACACTAATTGATATTTTTCGCTGCCAAACTGTCAAACGTTGTTGGCAACTCTGTCTCTCACTTAGCTGTAGTAGTAAAAACTAATAAATTGTCGGCACTCGTCTCTCCGCTTCGACACTGGTCGAACGACTAGTCGTCGTTCCATAAATAATAACCGCAATTTACTAATATTGCATTTACTTATAAAAGTGGACTGTACAAAATATTCTCGTGCATTATCACGATATATGCAGAGTAGAAAATTATTATATAGCAGAATGTAGTTTGCACCAAAAATAATGCAGCATATCAAGGAGTTATTTTTCTGAAACAACATTTTGATTTCTCCAAAATGGCTTATTGAAAAATTATGAAAAAAATTAGGTATCACCTTTACATTACTAATAGAGAAAGAATAGTTTTTGCGAATAGAATTAATTCGGGAATAAAAGGGTTAACGTTTACTTTGAGACTTACTTTGAAACCTATGTCAAACTCTTTAAATTCTATATTTAACCTGCCAACTTCGCCAACTTCCTCTTTAGAACCTGAAAGCGGCATTTTGTGGATTTTCTGTCGTTTAAAGATCCATCAGAGTATGCGGATACTAAAACGTTCATGTCGAAAGTAGAGCTAAAATTTCTATTCGGGTAAATTTGCGATTGAATCTGTATTGGCAAACGTGTTTGAATTTTGGGCAAAAATTCGCGAAATCGTTTTTCACCGATGCCAGATTAATCCGCACTATCATGGTAAATGCATCGTCGGTAATGAACGCGCGACGTAATCGTGAAAAAAAAAGGGATCTGATTATTCTCGCGGATTGTACAATACTTATCTGTCGAGCCTCGCCCGAAAGTGACGTGCAATTTGCATTCGCCACGAATGTGCCTTCATACGTTTCAGTTTGCGAGAAATATAGCGTCTCCCTTTCTTTTTCTTTCTCTCTCTTCTCCTCTCTGTCTCGTTTTCGCTCTTGCTCTTTCTCAACCTCGTAGGTAAAGTCGAGATTCAATTACGAGCAGAATCGAATCTAAGAACGTTTGTCTTTCCGACAAGCCCGCGCAGCTCGGCACTCAGTCGAGGAGCGAGGGGGACTCGACTCGTGCAACATTTAGCGTCCATCTCGAGGATTACGAGCTTCACGAAGCCCATTAAATTTTTAACATCCCAGCTATAGGCGACTATATACGTATAACGAACGAACGGATGAACGGACGAACGGGCGGGCGGAAGCGCGCGCGAAAAATCACATCCCGCAGAAAGTTTTCGAGTTTACGAGCAATCTCTCCGCTCCGAACGAGCGAATTCGTTTTTTCTTCCGAGTAGCTGCCATTAAGAGCTTCGCGAATTATACGCTCATTTTCTCACCAAACGACAAGCGCGGAACAGCCGAAGCTCCGCTTTTCGTGTTAGCGCGATTTTTTCGTTAACTTGAGGAGATTTTCCTTGAAAATATTCGTGAGACAGACATCAATTTGATTCAAACGCGCGAGGAGCGGGACCTGAACACAAATTTCAAAATTCTTCTAGAGATGTGGATTATATATAATTTGATTATAATTTTCATAATATATACACATGTTTATACATACAAAAGAATATAATCTCGTACTTAGTGTAATCCTCGTATGTGTGGTCTCAAGAGGATTCTTCTAAAACCAAAAACAAAATATTTCAAGTACAATATTATTCTTCTTCATTACACTCAGAGAAAAATAATGGCAATTATATAGTAACAATACGATTATATTCAGCGACTGTACGATTTTAATATGATTTTATAATTATAATGTATACAAGGTGTCCGCTAACTCACAGAGGAGTCGTGATGTACAAGTAGATTAAGTCAAATTGAATGAAAAGTCCCTCTACCATTTTGCGAGCGATTAAAACAACAAGAAGAAAGTCCTCTACCATTTTCCAAATGACCACCAGATATTTAGTTATTAATTAAAAAAGTTATCAATTAAAAAAAGATTAGTTATTAATTAAAAAAGATTAGTTCATTATTGTACATAGCTGTACACCAAACTTCTTTCCAGACATGTACGTGGTCATTTGGAAAATGGTAGAGGATTAAGTTTGTTCAGTTTGACCTAATATACAAGCATATAGCGGCAGACGTTGACACAGCTCATCTACTGTATAGCGCGTGATCATTCACGAGTCTTCTTTGATTAATAACTTAGAATTTTACGTGATTGTTCGCAAAATAATAGAGAAATTTTTGGTTCAGTTTGACTTAATCTACACCGCGGCTCCTCTGTGAGTTATCGGACACCCTATATGCTGTATAGCTTAAGCCTTTGAGGCACAGTGGTTTCACGGTGAAACCACCTATTAGAACCAAATCATAACCTCAGTTATAGTTTCTGGCACGTATCCTACTTGCAGATAAGTTGTGTAACTTCTGCTGTTTTTCGTGATGTATAGAGAGAATTTATGAAGCTATAACGTTAAGGGGATGCTGAAGCTGAAAACTTTACCGACATTTTTCTACAAAGTTTACGTCGTATTGGTTACACATAATTACAAATGCTTTTACGCAATAAAAGTACATGCAAAAATAAATAGGAATATTGCTCGATACGTGACAAAAACAAATAAACAGTTTTTAATGTAAAATCTCAAACTGTCAGTTAGCGTAATATTTGCCTAATCTAAAAGTTCCGCAGCTTGTATATACCGAAAATGTAGATGCTCCAAACAGAAAAATTTTGAAGAACATTGCTCTACCTTCGCATTTGCATTTGGAAGCTTAAAAATATCGAAAAAGTTTGCAGAAAGATTTCTACACATATATGGTTAGGTTTTCCGTTGAATATGGTAAAACAAAGTAACATTCATGTAAATTCTATATATACAAGAAATACGAAAAGAATAGCGTGATTATGTTAGTGACGATCGTCTTTGCATTATCAACATTGTTCGAGTGAGTCATCGACTTCAGCATCCCCTTAATATTGGCTAATTATAATTTCAAAAATTTTTACTTCTCTTCTCATGGTAGTCTTATCATGAGATCTGTGCTTCAAAGAATTAATAGGTTATTTTTGTAGTTATTACAACTAATGTTTCAGTTGAGATAATTACAAAATAATTCATTAAACTATATACAACAATTCTATACGTACAAAACTCGTATAGTAGTCACCCACATAGTCATGTCTTTTTCCCTGAGTACAGAAGAGGAATACTCTTTTGATAAAAGTTTTCGTTTAAAATATGGAATTTCGTTAAAAATATGGAATTACAGGAAACAGCATCTTGCAACTGGAGTTCTTTTTTTTAGTGTCAGGATATTTTTCTTTTGATATTAGGAAAATCCTCTTGGGACCACGTATAAGAGGATTCCGCTAAGGACGAGATTATATTTTTTTGAGTGTAACCTCTTTAAGATGAAGTATATAATAGGTGGCTCGCGCGCGGGGAAAGTGTGGAGTCAACCACGAGAAACGAATCTCTTTTAAGATTCCAAGCAAGCTATTTTACACTCTTGCTCTTGCATTCTCCCGCGTTTTTACTCGGAGCTTGTTCAGCTCCAATTGCGAATAACTCCAGCGAGCTCGATATTGCTGAGTCCGAAGATACCTTTCACAGGAGATATTTGCGTTGCGCGTAATATAACGCGTCTGTCGACTCGTCAGTGAAATTCGAGTAAAAGCGCAGGCGTCGCTGCACCATAAATAATTCATAATGTCGAAGCGTGTACACTTCGGTGTACAGAAACCCTCGTGGGCTTTCCTATGAGACTCTTCTATTTCCTCCCTCGGCTACCTCTTTCCCCCTTTGTCGCGCCTGTCTCACTTTTTCCTTCGGCGAAACTTTAAAGTCGACAATCGTGTGAGGAGTCTTTTAATCCGCTCCGTTCCGCTGATGGAAAATATTCGGGGGTGGACCTCTGTTTTTTTCCGAACAGTAGCGTGCAACGGCGTATACGATTCGCGGGAGTGCCGTTTCGTGTTTACGCGATTCTACATCAACGCAAAGTACGCGAAATCAATATGTTTTTCTATCTTGCGCGATATTATTTTCATGCCGGCGTTGTAAAAAATACCATTGGAGCGCTCGAAAAGTGATGCCGAAATACGTATGACCGGCACGAATATTCGCGGAAAAACCGGTAGAAATTTACGGAAAAGCCGTGGAGAAGAAGAACCCGTTTCACTGACACACAGAGCGAGACGAGACGCGAAACGTAACAAAACGTAACGGAACGAGATGCCGCGTTCGCGTTCACGCCAGAATCCCACGAAATTCGACTCGCCCTTCCCCTAAACGCCTTTCAATTTTCCGGATCATGCTTGCCCGGAATAACACAGCTCTGCCGTAGCGAGCGGATCCGGATAATTGCAAGAAATAAAAACAAATTGCCGTCCCGCGGGACGTTGTGGAACGTATCGCTGCTCGTTCCCACACGAGAGAGACAGTTTTAATTTTCGCCGGTCAAGAGACGAGCAAGCAGGTTTTTGCCGGTTGAATAGCGTCCAACAGCCAGGGTCGATATTCTCAAGATCCTCTAATCCCGAGAGTCCTCGTCCTCGTGTAGATGGGACGACTCTCTATGTCCTCGTGGCTCCTTTATTCCTCCGTCCATCCGGAAGGAGGAGGATTAAGGGATAACTTACACGCGTATCCTATCCCCTCACCTCTCGCTCCTCCCGCCATTGCGAGATCGTTATTAGCGATGTTTACTGTAGTATTATGCTGCGCAAATTTACGTTCCCGGAAACCTGTCTCCCTCCCTCTCTCTCTCTCTCTCCTTCTCTCTGTATCTGTCTGTCTCTCTCCCCCTCCCTCCCCTCTTCCTCTCTATCTTTCATCTCTCCATTCTCTATTTCACGAGCGCTTCAGGTAGATCATATAATTCATCCTTTCGTCTTCGTACACACGAGCTGCTCTACCTGCGTCAAATTGCGATCGAGCGAGGCGCACTCCTCGATTAATTCTATAGAAATTCTCCCTTAATTAAAATGTGGGACGAGCGCTGCGCAAATCTCCGCGAATTCGCGACATTCTGCACGCGCGAGGAGACTTCGCATAACCAAATTTCAAATTAAAATTCCGCCAGGATAAAGCCCGCGTCTGGCAGGGTGATTAAGGGCCGAGGGATCTTTATGGAGCGTTCGGACGCGACGAGATCGACTTTTCCACTTTAGCGAGAATGGTTATACCGCGGTGAGAGCGGTGGGAAAGGAGGAGAGGCTAAGTGTAATGGCGACCGAATATAGGTAATTCCAGGGAAACGATCGGATATTCGGAGGGGTACTTCGATAGGAAGCTCGCGCTACAGAAAGGAGTCTCTAAGTTACGTTTAATCCCTTCCTCGTGGCCGCGTCGCGCCACGTCTCGCGCCACGTTCGCCGCGCCTGGTGGCGAGGTCGTATCTCACGGGCGCGGAACGCGCTCGACTGGAAGAAGGGCGGGGTGCCGATAAAACGAGAGCGCGAAGCTGCGGAGGAAATATTTCCAAATAGCGCACAATGCCAGCCTCGCGACCCTTGGCCGCACTTATTCGCCGCGGAGGGAACGTATTTCGCCGGGGCGCAGTTCGTCGGCGCGCAACGACGAGCACGATATCGATGAACGAAGGAGTGGGTTGGCGCCGCGACGCTCTTGAATAATTGCGGTTTTAATATCCCCCGCGAATGCGACGCGATATTATCCCGCTCGCAAGAGCCCGGAGAAATTATAGCCCGCTAATCCCCCCGTTCATTTAGCGCAACCAGTGCTGCGTATTACGCGAGAACTTGGAAAAAAGGATTACGGCAACGCCGCGAAGCTACCTCCTTACGAGATTACCCGCTCCGGATATCCGGTACATCGGCAAAATTACGAAACAGTTTCAGTGAGATCATATATAGCGAGTGCAAAAGAAAAAGATGTGGTACACATAACCAGAAATATTTAGTTGCGAGCAGTACATATAATTGCATCACTACGATGAAAGAAAAAGCTTGGTAACTACACTGAAAAAAATGTTTGGTATTTACAACTATAACCATATATAGAGAAATAAATTGTACTATAATTGTTAGTGATAATAAAAAATGTTATATACATATTACTACTACTATCTTCGTGTTGGAACAACCAAAAAGTATGGTTGGAGTAAAATTGGGCTAACCCATATTTTTAGTTATTCTAACAATATTATAATAGTAATATGCATATGAGATTATTATCATTAAAATTATAGTACAATTAATTGAAAAAAGATTGTCTTGGCTAATAATAATTTATAGTAATTATTTTTTCTATATGATTAGAGTTACAATTACATTAAACATTTTCCTCTTAGTGTGACACAATCATAGAAAAAGGGAAACTATAAGTTATACGGAAAATTATTTTTTATTAAAATCTACGATAATGTTAGTGATAATAAATTTTCATGCATACTACTACTACCATTTTAGTATCAGAACAACCAAAAAATTCGATTGGGACCGAAAATAACTATAATTTTAGTTAGATTCATCATTTTTTCTCTCAGTATGCACGGGAAAAGCAACTCCATTAGTATAACTGAATTTTCTATCTTGGAGATCAATGAGAAACTCGATTATGGCAACAGAAAGATTCCTGTAGGAGATTTCTACTCAGTCAATTGCTCTCAGTTATCTCAACTGAGTTTTAATGCAGCTGAATGTTCAGATGAATGTTTTTAGTAACAGAGAGAGAGAGAGAGAGAGAGAGAGAGAGAGAGAGAGAGAGAGAGAGTTAATAGTAACAGAGATATTATTGTTCGTCGCGAGTTTTTTGTCTGATTCCTATTTAGTTACTCAATCTGAAATATCTTTACTGTGTGGTTATCTTAGGTTCGTATAGTCGAATCTTATATTTAAAATTGTCTCAAATTCATCTTCAGGTGTTGTACGAATCATTTCGTTGGTTATTGAAATGCCTGAAGGTGAACTTAATACAGTTTTAAATATAAGACACGACTATGAATACTTTAATGTGACGATAATCTGTACAATTGACATGACTCAGTTACTTTGGTACATCAACCACATCAATGTAGTTGCGCGTGATTTGGTGATAACAATAAAAAATCGATTGGGATAGCATTTGCCATGGACATATTCAAAGCAACTAATACCAGCCATTTTTTTCTTAACTTTTAACTACAGTTATCGTTATAATATCGTTACCGTTATCGTTATATTGTCGTTGCTATAATACCTGGTGAAAAAGCTGCACAACGACAACATGACGATAACAACATTGTCGTTAAAACTTACGGAATAAATAGACAGATATCGTTACTGCTGCAGCGGCAGTAACTCAACAATTGTTCTGTGGCTGCAGCAAGCACATAATAAAGTTATTTCGTATTTTACTATTGAGTTCGTTTGACACAACCAGACTTGTGTGCGGAGCAACCATACCGTTTCTTTTGTGAGGGACTTTCTTTATTATATTCTTTTTTTACTATCATTAAGAGACTATTGTTATAAAGATTTTTATATCTATTATCAAAGAGGAAAATGGTGGCCCGGCTGAAAGAATAAAAAGACCAAGGGCCGCCGCGCGACGCCTCTTGAAAGATATATTATGTCGTCGGAGGGTCAGCGCAGTCGTAAACATTAAGGAGGAGATCCAAGGAGAGGAGCACCCTCCTTATCCTCAGTGGCCGAGCGAGGGCGCCCTCCTCTCGTTCGCAAATGAGGCACGAGCGGCGAGATAAGGGCGGAAGACCCGGCGGGCAGGACAGGCGCGGGTGTATATAGGCGAATAAGGGCGATCAAACGCGATAAAAAGTCCGCTCGACGACCGATAAGCCTCAATTGAATTTTCCCTCGCGAATTTTAGGCGTGGTATATGAGGCGGAAACTTTGAACGCGGCGAGAGAGAGAGAGAGAGAGAGAGAGAGAGAGAGAGAGAGAGAGAGAGAGAGAGAGAGAGAG
>NW_022639472.1:2227587-2262326 GCF_010583005.1 Odontomachus brunneus
GAGAGAGAGAGAGAGAGAGAGAGAGAGAGAGAGAGAGAGAGAACCCACCGGAGAGATAACGGGATACCAAGCCGCAGGTACAAATCGAAGAGGCGTCAGGTAACCGTGCTTGCTCGATCGCGGCGCACGAAATCGCGGATCTCACGAACGATACGCTCCGAGAGATTTAGGGATTGCTGAACCCTCGCGGGAGCGATTCACGAAGCAGAGTATCATCCGCGAGTTTGGAAAGTTTAAGGGGACGTCGTCTCTTTCCCTCTGTGCGTCGCGTTTCTCCCGTACATTTCTAATGTTTATCAAGCAAGTTTATATTTGCAGATTTAATGAATCGCGCGAAATTAACCCTCTCGTCATTAATCCTTTCAAACCCAGTGTACATAATTACGTACATCCACTTTTAGGTCTTCTCTAAACTTTTTTATATTGGCAAAGTAATGATTCCGTCGATATAATAAATGTTGGATTATTATTCTAGATAAAGCTGTGTTCTTCGCCAATCCGTGAAATAGTGATTCTCTCACTGGAGAAATCAATATAGCGATCGTGCGCTGAGGAGAATCATTGACACTCAAAATTATGTAAAGACTTTTTTAAAGAAAAGTAAGCAAATCTTTTTTACTCAATTTTTTATCTTAAGATACAATGAAATACTGTGATTATAATTTCTTAAGATAAATCAGTGTAATGTTCCTAATTGAATCAGTGAAAGACTATTTCACTGACAATCAGTAAGTATTTCATTGTTTTTCAATGAAAACATTCCAACTGTTTTACTATATATTTTATTGATTTCGACTAATAGAGGTAAGATTTCACTACGAAATCTGTAATGCGTATATTTGTTAGACGCTATACTAAATCCAACTTGCTGCATTTAGGACGATGGAATTAACTACTTCCATCTATTCTATGTCTAATGACACTGTCTATGTTCGCAAAGTGCATTAATAATGGCGCCATTATCAACTGATCCTTTCAGCGAGATTACTAATTGCAATACTACACTTGTAACTGAATTACAACTTGAGTAGAAATGTAACTAGCCAGTTGAGTCAAAAGTTAATATCTAGCTAGTACAAGCTAGATAAAATGTTCTATCTCGTTACTTATCTTTTACTAGCTGATTATTCACTAAATATAGAATCGGATTTGTGATCTAGCCTATGCCTGGCCATTACATATCAAATATGATAGAATAGGTGGCGTTTATTCTAAAACATATAATCTAACTACTATATTATTACCAGCATTTCAAAAAATTAGGTAGCAAATCAAAATTGAAGATGTGTTAATTTCATGAAAATCTTAAAAAAACAGAATCGAGCGTTACGTTACTGGCTAGCAATACTTATGACTTTTTATTTCATAACACTGTAATTTCGTTTGTTTAATCATCAACTAACTTATTTACTTAATCACTAGGAGAAGTGAGTGTTACATTACTGACTAGTAGTGGTGTTAGACACAAACTTATTATCTCACCGACGAGGTTCAATTTCTACTAGGGCAATTACAAGTATAGAATTTCAGCGAAGAATACACCGTAATTGTACACGGAGAAAATATTGTGCAAAAAATTACACTAAAATTATATATTTTTTTCAATATTTTTTGTAAAGCCTAACTATACTGACATTGTATAAATAAATTACTATAGATTTGTATAAATTGTATAAATTTGTATAAATAAATTACTATAGAAAAAAGTAAGTTGTTATAACAATAGTAAATTTTACGATCTACGGAATATAAGATATAGAAAACATTGAAGTAATTACAACGATTTAAAGTTAAAAGTTAAATGTTAAAGAGAATACTTAGAGAATATTTTAGAAAGTAAGATTTATGGAACTCTCTGTAACTGGAGCACACGCGCAAACATGAATATACATAACTGAGAATTGCACTTCTTCATGAGGAGCATCTTATAAAAGAATATTTTATGAAGAAAACAATTTCACTTGAACGGAATCGACTTCTTGGCCTTGAAGAATTAAAAATGATACAAAAAAAGATGCATCACCTTTGCTAGAAACGCTAATAATCAGGAGCAAAGTGAAAAAATGTAGCCAACGTGGCCAACACAAGCTAAACGCAGCAGTTAATGAAAGCCTCAATTGATTCTAATTTTAATATTAATTTTAATTGTGTTCACCATTGAAGTTGTGAATCCTGCCCAATATTGTTGATGATGAAAATTGTGGAGCCGTTCTCAGTACTATTAAATAATTATGATAAATAATTATGACTCTGAGAAACAAATAGACAGGATACCAACGTCTACGGGCGCGAAGGAGTGAGTTTCGCGAGAGACTTGTCCGTTAAGACAGAGAGCGACGCTCGAGCCCATCTTCGAGCGGTTCGGGATGACATTTCACCCTCTCCCCCCCTCCAGGGCTTTCCGTCGCGCTCTTTGACGCCTCCACGTGCGCATGTAATATCGTCAAAGCGCGCATGATGCGATAAAATTAAGACAAAGCCGGCCTGGATATCGGAGCTCCGTGTGGAAAAGCGAAAGTCACCCGAGAGAGCCGCGCTCGTTCTCTCGCTCGCTTGGCCGCTTGAAAATAAATCGATGGCGCGGCCGTTCGATCGCGTGCACCCACGCACCGTAAATTCCGCCGCTCTCCCCGCGGCGCCGTTAGTTAGAGGGCTGTCGAGGGGCACAAACAACGGCTTCGTTCGACGGAACATGATACATCGCGATCCAGCTAGCTATCCAGCCAGCCAGCCAGCCAGCCAGTCGAACAGCCAGTCAGACGCTCAGCCAACCAACCAGCCAGCCAGCCAGCCAGCCAGCCAGCTAGTTGGCTAGCTAGCTGGCGATCTGTATATGCGTTTTAATTAACTTCGTCAAACCGGAGCACTCTCTTGTGCTCGCAGCGTTACGAGTGGCGAATCCGTTAATTCCGCAATGCGCACACGTGTGAGCGAGCGAGCAAGCGAGCAAGCAAGAAGGCAAGCAAGCAAGCAAGCAAGCAAGCAAGCGAGCGAGCAAGTCGGTTAAATAAACTTTCTGATTGGAAGCCGAGCTCGAATTAATTGCAAAAACTCGCGGAGCGCACGAACCCCGTTTGTCGCGCCGCGCGATTTTTCCGGTAGCCACGTTTCATTTCCGACGACTGCGACGATGGTGGCGGTCTCATCGTCCCGCGAATGACGTGTTTTGCTGGTCTCGCGCTCCGGAAAACCGCCGGGAAAAACTCACGACACTGCCGCTGTGCATCGCGCTCGAGTTTCACATTTCGAGCGACAGACTTGTTACGCGCGCGCCACTATTGTCGCGCCGCTATTTCGGTCGCTCGCGCGCTGCGCGACGGTTCGCGTGAATTATAATAGAATGGGGTTTAATTAGCGCGCCGTCGCAGCTATGCGTATCCACTCCGGTAGGCGTCTAGTCTCGTCTCGCCTCGCTGGGGTTCGTCTAGGTCTCCTCAGCCAGGTCTCTCCTTCGGTATCTCCGCCTTTGTGCACACGACGGATAAATGCAGCGTAATCTCACGAGCGCACGAACCCGCGTTTCTCCCCCTCCCCCTCTCTGTCTCTTTTCCTCTCCCCCTTTTACTCCTTCCCTCCCTCCCTCCCTCCCTCTCTCACACGATGTCCTTCCTGACCGCAGTGTACGCTCTTCGGCGTCGCCATTCTGAGCAGAAATAGCTCCTCGGCGTTCTAACAGAGAGAGCTCTGATGGATCTTAGATCTAGTATTTAGATCTAGAAATGGGGCGAGAACGCGAGACGGAATGGCCAAACTTAGATATGAATATATATATATATATATATGGAGAACTCACACACGAAAAGGAGAAGGCAGAAGGACAGAAGTCGATCAGAACTCGCGACAATGGTCAGGTGGTAGTTTGCTTTTCTACACGGACGCGACTTCTGATCGATTTCTACGTTTTCTGCTTCTCTACCAAGGTGTGAGTTCTTCTCAAGAATACTCGGACGTTGGACTGGAATCAAGTGCGATCTAGAGAGATACTTTCCTATATAATCGCCGGGAGAATAATGTCGGTACTCGCTTAAACGATCCTCTCGCCGCGGGATATTATCTTTGCGCTGCTTTAATGGAACCGTACGGGTTCTGTATTATTTCGTCAGGACCGTCGCGCAGGACATTGTTCGGTGAACTCGGCTGTACATTACGCCGATCTCTGACATCTTTAATAGCCGTTGTAAACAAATGTCGCGCGTACGAGGGACCGTTACGAATAGCGCGTAATTCGCCGAGCGGATCTTCCACAAGAGAATACTCGTTTAAGAGAACAGTATGTTCGCTTTAATATGCATTTAAAGTCTTATATTTGTGTGGTAGAGACGAAAAAGTGTATAATATTTATATAATCGGGGAATCGCGTGTCGTTCCGTTCACCTAGTGGCTTGCAAGGGAGAAAGAGATGGGGGAGAGAGAGGGATAGGATGCATAATAAATAACAACAGACGCCGCAAAGAAATTTCAGAAATATAAGAGCACCTACGGGAATTCTATTCTTGCGAGAAATGCGCAGTATCGCGATAACTTGAAAAGAGTTCTGCTAGCTCGTTATCCCTTTAGTTATCCTCACGACTGTGTCGCTATCCGTGTGCTTTCCCACATTTGCTGCAGCTACAAAGTCCGACGACCGACTCATATCCTTGTCGAGATAAAGTAGCAAGGCGGAGAAATTTTTATTACAAGATAAGAATATACCAAAGAGAGAGAGAGAGAAAGAGAGAGAGACATAGAACGGACCGATCGAGGAAATGTGAGCCGTTCCTCTTTCCTCCTCCTTTATCGAGCAAGAAAACTCGCCGTCTCGGATGGAAAAAGAAAACGGGATCACTTCGCTCGAACCAGGATCGTAGTTAAATTTTTGCTGCGTCACATCGGACGGCGAAAAGAAATTCGAAATAACGAGTGAACGACGAAGCGAAGTAGTGAGAACTAGACGGCGTAACGGAATTCGCGTTTTAATCCACGCGAGAAAGGGGGATTTCAAGAGAAAATTCAGCCAACGCTCGCCTCTGTCCTTTCTCCCATGTTAATTAATGAAAATTAGTGAATGATCACGCGATATGGTAGATGAATTCTGGTGACGATGTGTGCTTGTATATCAGGTCAAACTGAACAAAAAAGTTCTTTATCATTTTGCAAATAACTTCGTAGATTTTTAGTTATTAATAAAAGAAAATTGTTATATAATTGTGCGCGATAATGCACGAACCTTTTTTAATTAATTAAAAAAGATTGGCGAATAATCATGTGCGATACAGTAGATGAGTAGTAATAGCGACGTCTGTCGTCGTATGTTTGTAGGTTGGTCAAACTGAACAAAAAAGTCTTCTGTCATTTTACAAATAATCATATAGATTTTTAATTATTAAGTAAAAGACATTAGTCATTATCGTACGTGATCATCCGCTAATCTTCTTTATTAAATAACTAAAAACTACATGTTATTTACGTACAAAATGATAGACTTTTTGGTTCAGTTTAATCTATAAATACACAAAATGTAAATATAAATAGACTTAATCTATAAATACATGATGGTAGGTGTTGTTATGGCAACTCACCTGTCTCATATCGTATATAATTATTCGCCAATTTTTTTTAATTAATAACATAAAATTTTCCCGTGCTTCTTCGCAAAATGATAGAATAATTTTTTGCTCATTTTGACCTAATTTGTCTGTACATCGCGGCTCTGGCGCGAATTACCAGACACTCTATATATGTGTATGTATGTATATATATATATATATATATGTATGTACATGTATCTCGCCGGATGTATATATTCTCAGCGGAAAATTCAATTTCCAGGAACGAAATAAATATCTACATTCGTCTGTGTATAATCCGTACGAAAGAGAGATTCCGAGGGCGAAATTTGAATTAGCGTCAATCCTCTTCCTTCTCTTCTTTTTTCTCCTTCATTCGGACGCGGCGCTTCCTATTATTCGCCGCGAATCACGACGCTGGGTCAGCAAGATAAATCAGGTTCTCGATGACAAGGAAAATCTCGGAAAAAGGGGAGAATCAACGAGATTATGACCTTAACTATCCCCGATGAATGCGGGAATTAAGCGCGCTCCCTCGTTACGAGTCTACAGGATGTTCCAATACGACTAACCGTGCTTCTTCTCGTATTTCTTAATGGGTCGCAACAATGGCTCTTCTTCGTGAAAGTTCTTGCGGGGGAGGAGAGAGGAGAATGGAAGTGAGGGGATGAATTTATCGCGCGCGCGCGAAGAATCTGCCACTAAAATCTCCAAGATTTCGTCCTTCGCCCTTTCGTCCTTTCATCCTTTCATTGTACTTAATGCGACGGAGATTACAACTCAATACGAGTTACACGTGTGCGCGAATGGATCTCAGAGGAGAAGTAAAAATCCCCTGAATTGTGTAAAACCTCTATGGAGACTCTCGACATCACGGCGGGACCTCCAAATAATGCTCCCGGAACATTGATCGAAACACAGCTAATTAGGCACTCATGCCCGACCTTCTCCAGCAGTTCCTCCACGACGCGGCGGTTCACTTCATTACACGATTATCCGTCTCACTTGACGCATCGCCACCGTTTTTCGACCCGGCGTTCGCGCGCTGCTGCACCATCAGTTCTCCATAATTAAACAGAAAGAACAACCCGCCCTCCCGAATCCCAACTGTTTGCCGTTCGGTATCGACCGGCATTTTTGCCCATACGCTTTCATCCCATTCTCGTCCCACCCCGTCGTTCAAATTAAAATGACATAAGCCAAGCGCGGACGGTACGTCAATAAAAGTTCCTGCTGGGAATTTCAGTTATTCGCAAAATTGGTCAGGTATTAAGGCGGCCCGTTATCAGCGAGCCCAGGAGAAAGGGATCTTCTTCGCTTAAGGGTTAACTGACAGACGTGAAAAAGTCGCGGTTGGATCCTGAACTAGCGCTAGTCGATTCCACCAAGTGAAGTCCCACGCATCGCTCTTGCTGCGGACGTGCACCTATCTACCGGCGGCCTCCGTGGAGGGCGAGAGGGAGATTCGGTCCAGCGTCTCTCTCTCTCTCTCTCTCTCCCTCTCTCCCTCTCTCCCTCTCTCTTTGTACTTCTCTCCTCGTCGCCAACCCCCGTGCCGACCTCCACGCCTCCGGCTGCTGCTCGACTATCGATTGCACACCGCCAGGGCCACGAGGAGGCACCCCTTGCCGCTCCGGCTTCTCTCTCCCTCTCTACCTCTCTGTTTCTCCCTCTCTGTCGCTCCCTGTCTCTCTTCATCTCTCGCTTGCTTGTACTAACTCGTTACGCGGTGCTACCGCGTTTCCTACCAGCTACCATGGTGTACAGCGGCGGCCGTCTCTATAGAGTGGCTTACGTACCACTACGCGCATAAATTCCAATTAAGCGTGGCCCGTTCTCTCTCTCTCTCTCTCTTGCTCTCTCGCTCTCTACCTCTCACTCGCTCCCCGGCAGGGTGGAATTCCTTCCTAGTCGTCGCGTCCGGTGGATATCCGCTGTGCTCGATACACGCTCGATGGCCATCCTCTCCGGGCCACCCCGGAAACTAGCGGCGGCGGCGACGTCGCGTTTCGAAACGCGACCTCTTATCCGCTCGTAATGAATGAGCGATCGTGCGCTCGCGAGAAGGCACTAAGAGTTATCCGATATCCGTTCATATCGGGCCGTCGATATTGAATTCGCAGGTATCTGTGCGCCGGTTGTGTCGCCGATATGTCGTCGCGTCGCAGCACCGCCAGCTTCTTCGACACTTCTCTTTGTTTGGTGACACCGATATTAGGGATAATTTTCACAGTCGCGATGATAAAACTTTCACACACCGACCTCGGGAGTTAGGCCTGTGCAAGTTATAATTGGATAAACGTTGAAATTAGTTTCCGGTACGTTTCGCCGAATTTCACGCGAACTTGCCTGCGAGCCGAGAATTTCACTGAGAGAACCGGTTAATGGAATATTCGATACCGTCGTTGTCGTACCTACGCTCTCACGAAAAGATCGGCGAGCACGCACGAGGAAGCCGCACAGCCAATCGGCAAATGCGACCAGTGGATTCGGCAGATTAACGATTCCGTCTCACACTGAAAAATATCCCTCGGGGATATCCGGACGAAAGCACGTTTGCTGTTCGATGATCGTTAGGGGAAGATATTTGAATTTAAGACGTAGTTATGATTAAAAGTAAAACCATCGAATTAATTTGCACACCTTCATGCATTCTCTAAAATTCCTGTCGTATTTGTTCTCGTCGGGTAGGTTAGTTATGTCTCTGTTACAGAAGTGACAGAGCAGCAAATTGAAAGTAACCCGTTTGACCCGGAATCATTTGTTGTCCCACATCAACAAACCTTTTGTTGCGCTGGTATTTCGTCAAATCGGCAGAGCCTTTTCTCTCGGTGCGTGCCGGCAAAATTCCGTCGCGTCTCATTACGCGAGGAGCACGCGAGTCAATGGCGTTTTTCGTTCGGCTTCGCCGTAATTGACCGCACCGCCGGCAGTACTTACGCTAGCCGGAATCGATTGGTTAATCGGGATGCGGGATAGAGTCGCTAGAGAATAATGTCGGGCGAGCCGCGTATTATGCGGTACTATCGTAGCCCACTATGGTTATAGCAGGCGACTATATACCGCACTGTGTCCACAACTCGGCATACAAATTCCAATTAAACGCCTGGAATTCCTTTCGCGTGCCGATCGATTACTGCTACGGCGATGGGACTGTAACGCGCGCTGCACGATGCTACGCGTATACCCAGGGGCTGTTGTCGAAAGTATCTTATCCCCTGACAGTCTACGACGTGACCTCTCTCTCTTTCTCTCTCTCTCCCTTTCCTCCTCCCTCTCCCTCTCTCTCTCTCTCTCTCTATCTATCTCTCTCTTCATCTCTCCCCCTATCTATCTACCTCTGATAGTGTGTATGTGTGTACATGAGCTCGTAGCGAGAGCGACGGTAAACGCATAGCTCGCATCTTCGTATCGCGGAGTCGTAGATAATACGACGGGAATGGGAATAATCCTCTCAGGGATATAAACCTTCAAGATCGTACGTAAGCCCCAAGAAAATACAGAATCTCGGCGATTCACGAGCGACGGTGGCGGAAAACAGATTGACATTGGAAGAGAGTTCCCGAGCGATTCTTCAGAGATATACGAGAATACATTCGTAAAATTATTTCCAGGAAGATACAATGCAGAAAGATCCCCCTTTAAAATCGTGGAACTCGCGCGCGATTGCGACTGGCGGCGCTTCTGGATAGATTCGGAATCCGTTCACCCGGACGTCCAATGCTCTCTGAATGCGAAAATCGTTCGAAGTGGAGTCTGCCCTTCACTGAGAAAAATCCCTCGGCTATCAGAACAAAAGCGCGTTTGCTGTTTGACAATCGTTAGGGAAACAGATCGTGCAGTTACCATTGCAAATCATATTTATCATTACTTGTCAATTTGATAGGTATACACTGCCTGTGAGATACAAATTATGTTTGTCTCGCCTATTTAGGTTAGGTTAGGTTAGTTGTGTCCCTATTACAGAAATGTAACTCAGCAGCAAATTAGAAGCAACAAATCTTTGTCCCCACCGCAAGGTTATTCTCTGTCCCGCATCAACAAGCATTTATTACGGATACTAGTATCTTAATTATTTAGTTAAATTAGCAAAAATTATTTAGTTAAATTAACAAAACTTTTTCTCACAGTGTGCAAAAAAGCTGAGTCTATATTTGCCGTGCCATCCGTTACTAAGGGACTAAGAGAATATTAGATACCGACATAACGCAATTTCGTAGTTTGTACCGTTGTTCCAGTCGGTTGCATAGAATTACAAATGCTTTTACAGAGCGAAAATATAAATGTCAATGCATAAAATAGCATCGAATATTGTATCGAAAACAAAAAGAACTTTTTTGTTTGTAAAAGTTTCTTTTTGTTTTTGATACAATATTTGATGCCTTTACGTGCATTGACATTCGTAGTTTTATTTTAAAGTATTTCACGTTTTTAGAAGCATTTACAATTCTATCCGACCAAATAGAAAAACAGCGTAAACTACGAAACTGTATTATGTCGATATCCAGCATCCTCTTAAGAAGTTTATTCACCAGTGAATAAACTTTATTCATCTTGCGTCCCCTTAAGAAGTTTATTTATCAGTTATGTATTTTTAAAGCGCTCAAGGGGCGTATTTTTAATGTCGTATCGAGGAAACTTCTCATAAATTCGCTATTTATCGAATAAAATTACATATATATATATATATATATATCACTCTATAAATAAAAAATGTTAATTGGAAACTAATTTCGTGATCCTGTATCTCTTGTTATATTTTACTCATTATCAGTACTCATTATTTAACTCATCATCAGTAGTCAACACTACTCAAAGCACAAAACAAATTTTTTTTACTTACAATCGGCCATCACATAAAAAGTAAAAATACTAGTAAATACTATTCTTTCTTTTATACTGCGTTTTCTAATATATAACATCTATAACGATATACGATATACGAAGTTTTGGATTTAGATGATATCACTTTTTACAAAGTGCACTAAAAGTTGCACTAAAATAATGATCATGTACGTTGCTTCTACTATAAAATTATAATATGCGCAAAACTGCGATACACAGTTAGAAATCTTGCATACAAATGTTAAAATTTTCATGTTACTTATTTTTTACTATTTTAATGTAAAATTAATTAATTAATATTACCGATATATTATTATTTTCATAATGTTTTAATATGTTATATTAAAGTCAACTTAATAACTTAATGTTTCTTGTATGTCACTTAAAAATGAAATATATTATTTTCAGCTCTTTTAACACAATTATTAAAAAAATAACAATTATTTAAGAAATTACATTTCTTAAAGTCACTTTAATATTAACAAGAATTAAAAAGCGAATATTCGGTATAAAATTCCTCATGAACAAGACAGATAAATCGTACGAAACTTTTGTGTAATTTGAACACTTTGGCGTAAGTATAAACTCTTTAAGCTCGAGAATTTCTGATGATAATGAAAAATCTCGCGATATCGCTTTTTTTCTTTCTCGGGACTTCTCTTACAAATTGTGTTATTCGATTGTATCGCGTTGGATAGGTTAGGACAAGCAAAGTTGTTAGGGAAGGATCCCACGATCGGCAACTCTCCCGCAGAGACGTCCAGAGCGGAACGATCGAGGGTCTGTCTAGGAAGCAAGAGGAAGCGCGGAACCGTATTGATATTGGAAAATCATCTATTCCGTCTATCTCGCGTGACGGGTGGCTCGACTTTTGACAGACTTGAATCGCTGCCTTGCCATGTAGACAGCCTAATGCATTTCACCCGGAGCTGACTTAGGCTATACGTCAACGTCACGGCGGAGGCTTTATGCATAATATATAATATACAGCGGGCGGCTCCATCCGATATTTTGACGCGCGAGTGGCGTGCGATCGCAAAATATACGCGAGGAGCCGATTTAACTTGACGATTACATTTTTAAGCTCGCGTAATAAGACGCAAACTGTAGGGCCTGCTCGTAACTAGACACGCGAGCGCTGCGCAGTTGGAAATATTAAAAAAGTTCTCGTTTCACTTAACGATCATATGTACGTGCTTTTGAGTTAACGTAACAAAACGGTGATTGCACGCGCATTGTCCTTTTTCCGCCCTCTTTCTCCCTCTTCTTTTTTATTTTTAAATTTTATGGCCGAGTGACGCGCGTCACATACCGGAGATATTAAACGATAATTTGAGTCGTATTTTTAAGCTCTTTGATTAAAACGAAAATGGAATGTATTTTATATTTTCGCCGGTAATTGAATCACGTTTCACCCGAGAGAGGGTGAAATCCCGCGAAAATTGGGCGACGCGGGTCAGTGCATGCCGTGTTTCCAGTTATTTCGTGTTCCACATTAGAGGACATTTTTGGATTAGTCGCCATCGCCGCCGCCCGGCGGGAATCTGGTTCAATTGCGAATCTAAATTAATCCTCCCGTTCTTAATTAATACGCAAGTTAATGCCGCGGCGATTGTTCCGCGCGGATACAGCACGAAGATTCGAATCTATCGTCACGCTTGGTCGCTCGCGCGTTATACGGCAACGCCACGTTGGCCGATAGCGCAATTATGCGATATTTGCTCGCGCGTAAATTTCAATTAAACGAATGCTCCTAGCCGACGCGCCAATAGACGCGTATGGCACGCTGCCTAATGTAACGAGAGCGCTATCGCCCGATGTAGGCGCATATGTGCAAACGATCAAAGGCGCCTCGCGATCTGCACTCCCCGGGGCGTCCCCGGGGCCCACGGACTTGATATCATCGGTAGCCTCTATCACGCTTCGTCCGTATCTCCGGGTCTTTCAATATTCACGGCGGATTTCCCTCGGCAAAGGTACGACGAAGCGCAAAAGTACTCACTTCTCGAGGAAAATTCCGCGTATACTCGGTTATCGGTGGCCACACATTTTCCCGAATAAACTTGCAGCGCTTCTGATTGCCACAAATAAAGAGACACTGCGAACACGTTCGCGCTGCAGGGGTGACCGGGGCTATATAGCTCCAGGGATATGTTGCTCATGTATTTTTCTTTCTAGTATTTATCTTGAGAGGAATAGTGAGTGCAAAATCACGAATTGGTCCTGAATGAAATGATTCAAAATGGTTAGAACATAAATACTTATTTCTGAGTTTCATTAAAATCGGAATAATATTACAGTTAAGAAATAGAAAAAAAACTAATGTGGTAGTAACAATTTTTCGAACTTCTCGAAACTTTCTGTTAATTCTCCATTGTAACTGAATAAAATTAAGAGATGTGTTACTAGCTGAATGAAATTTCTTATAAATGAATAATGTACTATTTCTAATAATAAATGCAATTTTCATTCATGAAATGATTGAAATAGAACATACGAGGACAAGATATAAAATTGGCTCATAATTAACCGTTTCATTTCTAACGCCGACTTTAGTCGACTCTTGATACTTTACACCATAATCGTAACAATCATTTGAACTATGTTTCATACGTATTAAAACGACTGTTTTTATATATGTTTACGTTCGGCAGCGTGGCAATCAGTATTACAATAAAATAATACATCATCACGAGAAAACTAAAATTAAAGATACGTAGTGTGTAGTAAAACGATAAAAGACATGAAACCAAGTATTAAGAAAATTCTATATTATCCATGCTTTAAAATCTATCACACGCAATTATATTACTAGGAATATCATCAGGACTATCGTTACTATTATTAAATTATTTTTATTAATGTCAATAAATGTATAATTTAAAATAAAATATATGTACAATAAAACAAAAAAAAACACGTCCTTTAATTGATTACAGCGCAAGCGCATCAGCAGTGTCTTTTAAGTGTTGCAGAAGCGCTGCAACGCTTCATTCAGAAAAATGTGTAGTTACTATTTAGTAACTGAATGTATACATGGCGTTATGGATGCCTAGACATTCCTTAGATCGAGAGTTACACGATTTTCGGGCTTACACATGATATTTGAGATTGAAAATCGCATAAGTAGTTTTAATTATAATGGCTTTTTTTAACTACGATAGTTTCAATCTTATTGATATACGCATAAGGCCTAAAATCGTGTAACTCTCGATCTAAGGGATGTTTGAGCATCAATGGGACCGTGTATATAGACCTGAAGTTTCACAGAGAACAAGGCGTTGTCGGTTTAGTCAGGGGATTCATTACGACAGTTCATTGTGGTCTTTAAAATCTAAGGATTCGCAACACGTCGTACACACACGTAGCACGAAATGCAGCCGTATTTTCGCAGAATTGTCCGTTTTAGGCAGTCCGACAGTACGTCATATGGCGGTACAGTTATCTACAACAGCACGTTCCAACGCTCTCTCTTTTTTTCCGAAAACACGCTTCCGCTGTTTTCGCAGCAATCACGAATGCTCGCGTATTTCGCGACAGCGTGCGTTAAACGGCGTGTCCCGGCGAGAAATGTTAAAAGCGTAGCTTTTACACATTCGGTTCCACGAGTGGGTTCGCAGAAAGAAGAAAAAATGGGAAAAAAGAGAAAAAGAGTAAAAGAAAGAGAGAGGAGAGACTCAAATTGGGGAAATTTCGGAGGAAATCGTTCCGCACACAAGAAGGCACGACAAGGAGTCACAATGGCCGCGCACGCGGCTACGCAGGACACGTAATTTCGTCTCGACTACTAAATCACGAGAATCGCCACTATTGAGATCGCGTGTACGAACGAACCGACGTCGTTGTCGTCGGAGACGGTAGCGACGAACGACGCACAGTCGAGCGACAGCAGACGTCGGGAACGCCGTTCGCCAAATGCATTCTTCCACAAGAGATGCATCCTTCGCGAAGCAGACACGTATCGTTCCCTATACGTTCCGCATATGTTCTATACGTCTGTGGTGCTCTCCATTAGTGTGAAACATTAAAAAATAGTCTTGCAGTCCTTTAAAAATTATCTAGATACGAGAAATTAGCTAAGATACATTTAGAGAAAAATCATCAGATTTTTGCAAAATTAACAAACGGATATTTCAACATTATAAACCGATATTTCTCATCGGATCTTTCCTGATTGAATACAAAAATTCATCGGTATTTTTGTCGGAAATATTCATTTGTTAATTTTTAATTGTATAATTTCTCTCAGTGTACTGTACGGAATGCTGGAGTCGATGATAAATTCGCCAAAAATATCGATAACGGTCGTAACTAACACAATCATGCAATTCTTTTCATATTTCTTGTACATTTAGATCTTACGTAAGTGTGTATCTTGTGTTATTTTACCATATTTAGCGGAAAAGGTAACCACACACATGTAGAAATCTTTCTACACACTTTTCTATTTTTAAGCTTCTAAATTCAGATGTAAAGGTGCAGCAACGTTCTTTGAAATTCTTTTAGCGGATCAAACTCTCGTTCAGTATACACAAGCTACAGATCTTTTGTGTCAGACGAACATTTACTTTAACTGACAGCGTCTAACAAGCTAAGTTACGTTCAAAATGCCAACGTTCAAATTTGTTATTGTTTTTTTTCATATATTGAGCATGTTCCAATTCATTCTCGCACGTGCTTTTATTATGTGAGAGAGTTTGTAATTCTATTCTGAGCCAATACAACGTAAATTTTGCAGAGAAAAATCAATATTGTATTGGTAAAGATATTAACTTCGATATCCTTTTAATCAATATAGATAATAAAGACAGGATTTCAATTTAAACTATTTATAAAACTTAATACAAAAGAGTCTCTCTCTCTCTCTCTCTCTCTCGTTCTCTCTCCTTCCTCTTTCTGTAACGCTCATTCAGATTAAGGCCAGTCATATTTTTTATGGAAAAAAATGGTGGTAGATAAAAAAATTAGCGACGAGAGACAAATGTATAATGCTCGCACCTACCTAAATTTACTCGCAGATATTGTCAGAGTGCTGCTGCTGCTGAAAATTTTACATCCTGCAAACAATTTTCCAGCAGAAATACAGAAAAGGGACAATGATAAATTTTCACCGTGATACTCAGAATTCTACCTGAACCAGCGAGACATTTGTTTGGAGTATTAAATAACTACGAAACGGTAACGTGACGTTCGACACGTGTCACATCTCGGGTTTCTGCCCGACTCGTCTCTCTCCTTGACCTTACGAAATATATACGTCCGAACGCTCATCCGATGTACCGGATGTGCCGAGTCTGCCGAGTCGCGGCTCGCTAGTCCGAGACATCCTGTATGCGAACGCGTGTATATGTGTGTGGCGTATATGTGTATACCAAGATAGAAGCGTATGACACGCGCTGCTGCGAGAAGTACGTATCTGGTGACTTCGCCGAGGCAGCCGCGATGTCTGGCGTACGTTATCCCGGCGAATGTGTATGTGTATGTGCACACGTATGTAGCGGGTGGGCACCGATGCATCTCCGACGTGCGCAGTCGGGACGTGACGTAGGGGTGGCGAAAGGAGGTACTGGCACGACGACCCACATTCCGTCGAATTTAATTTCATGCCTTATCTCTGGTAGCCGCGGTACAATGCCTCAACTGGGGCGGTCGCAGATCTCTTTCTCGCTCGCGAGTCGCACACAACACTTGCGTGTGCACATACACATGTAGCTAGCTACGTATGCGTACAACACGCATGCACGCATATACACACACACATGTGCAGTTAACGGTGTCATACGCACACACCATGCACTCTTCGTTCTCTCCATCTCATACGTTCTATTTATATACGGCGCCTCCTCTGTTCTCTCTCTGTCTCTCACTCTCTCTGTCTCTGTCTATTTCCATCTCTTTCTCTATATTGTTCGAACAAAAGATTCGCCGTTCCTTCTTATACGGTTATTACGGTAAATCGCCTAATTTTTTCGAATTACCATCATTTTCACCGCACTGGAACAAGTGAAAGTGAGTCAAACAACTCGGTTTGATCTCCTTCCTTTTCATCTTATCTGAACATTAGTTAAAAATGAATACCCCAGATAAAATCCAATTATTCCACGTCGACTGGCGGCCGCACTTCCAGGTCACTCGTTCTATTTCGCTACGTACGAATCAAACTTACCGATTCGCCACGTTCAGCCAGCCACGCGTTAACATCTGCCTTTCATTCTACACCGCGAAAGCGAGACTCTCTTCAGACGAAGCAAGTAGGCTGCCTTTCTCATTCTCTCTCTCTCTCTCTCCCCCTTCCACAGAAAATCTCTTTGTACGGCTCCGTAAAATCTACCGCGTACCTACGAAACTCGCGCTCTTCTCGTTCTCATCATCGTCGATCTACATATGCGCTCACCACATCTCGACCCTTGCTTCTCTTCCTCTCACCCTTTCTTCCTCTTAGAATGCGAGTCTAGTCTCGTCTCTTTCCCTCTCGCTCCCTCCCTCTCTCTTTCATTTTGCCGCACTTGGTACTCTTGGCTTCTCAGTCATTTACAGGCGCCCCTATCGCGGTCTAGGATAGTGAATTCGCCTTCCACCTCTCTCTCTCTCTCTCTCTCACACACACACACACACACACACACACACACATACACCGGTTCTGCCTCCTTTTGCCCCGCGTCGCGTCAGTACGTCTATTATTCGCCGTGCATCTGATGTACGCGTTTCTGCGAGCGAATGTACATACTGAGGGTCGATCGTCGCTGGCTATTTCTGCACGTGCTCCGACCGCATAGTCTCTCGCGGTGACGATTGCTTTATCAAACGTAACGGGGCTGACTGACGGAACGGGGTGCGCGTCATCGTGTGTTCCGTATCGACGGAATAAAAGTCGGCCCCTTTTGGCCGAGCGAAAGAGAACGGCATCCCGGCGGACCGTCGTCGATGTGAGCGATCTCGTGAACGAAAGTATGTTCTACGGTAAAAGCACCGATTCCCAGACACGTATCCGTACGTGCCGCACATTTTTACCCTTATGCTTCTCAGATATGGATATTTAAACTTTCAACATAGAGAATGTGTAGAGATGTGTATAGAGGGTATATCTGACACTAGATTGTCCAGAGCACGTGTGCAAGCAGATCAAATTGAATAAAAAATTCTTCTATCATTTTCAACAAACAATAACGTAAAATTTCGAGATATTAATTAAAAAAAAATTGGCGCACCAATGCGTACGAGGAGCGAGCTCTGTAGGCGCGATCTCATAAAAAATGGCTGGAATCCTGCGATTGTTTCTTCGCGATAAACAACTGCCGCTGGCATGATTATTCCATTTTCAGCTGTCAGTTAATAGCTGTTGTCACTAAGAGGCAGTCGCGCCTCAGCCATTTTCGATAAAGCTTGTCCCATGGCTTCACACGCACTCTTCGCTAAAATTTCTCACTAATATCTCGGAATTTTGCGTGGTTGTTTGAAAAATAATAGAGGAATTTTTTTTTTATCTAATCTACACTCATACAACACAAATGTCCAAAATGCTTCCCAGAAACGTCCCAAGAATGTGTGACGTCTTTCAGGTATATTTTGGACATTTGTGCTGTATGGGCATGCACACGTGTTTTCGACAATTTTATGTCAGATACACTTTTACATTCAACACCTGTATTCCAAATTGAAAATTTAAATATTCGTACTTAAAGACCAAAACAATAAGAATGTCCATGATTAGATATGTATTTGGGCACTTTTACCTTACATGATGCTTAAATATTAAAATGCTTGCAAAAGTTCGTAAGATCACAAATAGATGACTGTAACAGCGACTTAATAACTATTTTTCCTTAAGTTGCTTTTCAGTTTTTAAATAATGACTGCACTCGATCAGAATTGATAATTGACAATTCATATTTCAAACAAAACGTTCCCACACAACATGTCTAAAATCGGGACATAAGATGTCTAACAGACATCTTAAAGATGCCTCTCAGAAAACGAATATAAGATGTCTCTAAGATATTTCTAAGATGTCTTTAAAACGTCTTATGTCCCGGTTTTAGATGTTGTGTTGTATGAATTACATCTAATGCGATTAAAGATGAAACCGAATAAAGATCATCTTCGCCACTGTATGCTTTACCATTTGAATCGAAGTGAACGATTAAAAGACTGATTTGTGAGATTTATGGAAAAAATATTGTGTCCGCTGCTATCTGTGAGATGTGATTTAAAATGTTTAGAAATGGATTACGCAGACAGAGACAAGCCACGTTTTGGTCGTCCAAACGAGATGGAGAATAATGAATTGGAAGCATTATTCAACGAAAAGTCGACCAATATATTAAAAGAGCTTGCAGGACAACTTGGAATCGATGAATCAATAGTATCCCGCCATTTGAAAGCAATGGAAAAAATCTAGAAGAAAGGAAGATGGCTTCCCTAAGAATTCTCTGCAACCGCGGTTGTGAATCGGCTTTTACAATTTGTCTCTTATTGCTTATCACACACAAAGAAAAGAGCTTTTTTACGGCGAATAGTTACGGGTAATGAAAAGTGAACCTACTTTGAGAATCCAAAAAGTCATACGTAAAAAGCCATGGGTTGATCCCGGCCAATCATCGATACTCGCAACAAAACGCAACATCCACAAAGTTCATCTGTGTATCTAGTGGGACCAAGAAGGAGTGCTTTACTATGAGCTATTACTACCGAAGCAAAAACTCACAGGAGATCGCTGCAGTCAATTGCAATTATGGTGTTTGAACTAATCTATGAAGGAAAAACGTCCTCAAATAACGGCAAATTGACGCAAAATCATCTTGCTTTACGATAGGCCGCATGTTACTGTTGCGACTAAAGAGACGTTATTCGAGTTATATTGAGAAGTCCTGCTAGCATATCTCTAGATATTACCCCATCTGATTTTCTTATGTTCAGATTGATGCAACACAGTCTATCTGATATACAGTTCCAAAATGCTGAGAAAGTACGGGTCGATCGATGGATTGCCTCAAAAGATGAATCATTTTATCGGCGCGGGATTAAATTATTGGCCGAAGGGTGGCAAAGCGTTTTGATAGCAAATACTTTGATTAAAATATTATATGATATGTTTCGTTGTTATTAATAAATAAAGATGGCTTTAATATAATACGAACTTTTGCAAGCATTGAATAAAATAAAACGTAACCAAGATTAAAATAAATTGCCGGACATACATCTTCCTCGGAGTCATTCCTCGGAAATCATCGAATATGTTCTTCCTTCATTTCCCCAAAGGAATAGTAAAATAACAAGAAATCAAAGGACAGAAGGGGGATCCAACTCCGTAGGCAAGAAGATGTATTCAACAGTCAGACACGGAGAAGCACGCGAGACCGAAGTTTCACGGATTATTTTGTCGAGCCAGTCGAAGAACACACCCCGCGCCGTTCACCCGGGTGTCTCGTAAATAGCTGCCGATGTTTGCTGATACGTACGGGATAACAAAGTTGCCGGGTATCCGTGGCGTTGAATATTTAGACGGTGGTCTCGTCCCGGGCGCGAGTTAATCGCGCGTGTTACACAAGCTCCCCGTTCCGCGTGAGCGCGAAAGGAAAACGCTACGCAGCAAGGTCATTAACCCCGTAACGAGCCAATTACTCGGTGGGAGCTATTTGTCTCCGCGCCGTCACAGCCGTCTAATCGCACGCCGACGCATCTAATCGCTTCGCTATCTCGTTCCTCGTGAGGGGGGTCAAGGACCCCATGTCGTCGGATCGGAATTAGTGCCATACGGAGGCGACGGGAGAACCGATATCGCGGCGACACGATGCGACTCGCGATCGTGTCCTCTCTCTCCCTTCCTTCCTTCCTTCTCCCGCAAACGATTGCCAGGCCGATCGTTTGCACATTTGAAATCTTCACTTTGCATACCGAAACGGTGGACGCGCAAGATATCCCCCGTGTGACCGTAAAGGAATTTAGCGTGCGGGCAATTCAACGAACACGAGGGAGCCTTAACGGCGGATGTGTCGCGCATAAGTGTCGGCGTGTACGCCTTTCGAAATCTTATCGATCTTTTATTACGTAATGAACTTTGATTACGTCGGATCTTTCTTATATTCATCATGCTTTATTTGTATGTGTAGGTAGAACAAATTGCGAGTGATATCAGTCTAACAAACCAGAGAAAACTAAAGGGAGACACATTAAGAGAAATTGTTCAAAAATTAATAAATGGATAAATTTCTGGATCAAAATACCGATGAATTTTTATATCCGATCAGGAAACATCCGATGAGAAATAGTAAAAGTTAACAAGGTGAATTTTCAATTGCTTCGAGCAGACTACAACTTGCAATAATAAAAAGTAAAAAATATTTCTTTTATAAAGAAATGAAGATCACGTGCATTTTTGCACTTTTTAAATGGTACCGTGCACTTTTTTTACATAATAAAAGACTGTAAGATGAATTCAATACATTATCACAAATGTCACTATTATTAACAACAATAGTAAATAATAATAAAAAAATTCAATTTATGCAAGCAAATGTTCAAATTATTTACCTTCTTCTACAACACAAAATTCTATTTTTAACAGATTACTGTGCGTAGCAGTTATTACAATATTTCGATCTAAATTTACATAAACTGTAATTATCTTTTCTCCAAGATTTTGAATATTATAAATTGATGTCTGATACACAAGAGCTTTTAGGTATCTACATAAGAAAAAATTCATCGGAAATAAATCTGGAGAACGAGGCGGCCATTGGATTGGTTCGTCTGATTCTGCGGATTTCGCAGAAGCACTTTGCTTAAAAGTACTGCTAAAAATTATGTTGCTAAAAATTATGTTGTATTTGATATTAAATATTAACAAAAGTAACATTTACGATAATACGTTAAGATTATCTTAAAGTCTTTTGCAATATCATGTAAAAATAAATTACAGCAGAACTGTCGATCTGTTCCTCAATTATAAGATCTTATATATGTTAATATGTACTATAAAATTTTCGCTGCATATACAATAATGGAAAAATCGGTGACGCAGGTCAAGCAGCCCACCGAATGAATGGCGACGGCGGCGGCCGAGGTACGACGACGACGGTAGGACGACGGTAGGACGTTACCGCTTGCGGCTGCAGCTGCAGCGTCGCTCGCTGCAGGTGCAGCTGCGGCGGCAGCGGCGGCGGCGGCGGCAGCGACCGGGACGGCGTCGGCGACGGCGACGACGGCTCGCCGACGACGGCGGTTTAATCATAGTACGGCAAAACGATGCAGAACGCCGGTGACTACTATCAAAGGGCGCCGAGATGCTGTCCGGGCAGAAGCGGCGGCGGCGCCGGCGGTGGCAACAACAATAACAACGCGGGCGGCATCGCCGGCTCGGTGCGCGGCGCCGAGCTGCTCTGCTGCTGCTGCAGCTGCAGCACCGCCACCTCCACCAAGACGCCAGGACTGCTGGCGTCGCTCGGGGTGTGCGTGCTCGTTCTCGGTTATACCTTGCTCGGCGCGTTCGCCTTCATGGCCCTCGAGGGAGGCCTGAAATCGGTGAGTGCTCGCGCGTCGACACGATACGACGTCGATTAGACGTTCCACCCGCGGTGCCGACTAATCCCGCTCGGCGACTCGCCCGGGGCACTTAATCGTCAAATAAATGCCAACGAAATCTCTTAGTCAGCTGTTAATCGACGTTGACCCAATCAACATTCACCCCTGCTCAATTCATTGATTCTATTTAGCTTTTTCTGTGCGAATCTTTCTATAAATTTTACTTCTTATAAATCAGATAATGTAATCGAGGAAACGGCTATTAATCAAAGTATTATTTATCACAGTAAGAATACGAGATTCTCTCTCTCTCTCTCTCTCTCTCTCTCTCTCTGTCTCTCTCTTCCTCTCTCCCTATCATATCAGCGCTAATCGATGTTGAAGTGTTTAAGGTGAAACAAATTTGATTAACCGATGTCGATGCACTAACTGCAATTATCTAACTGCAATTATCAAATGACATAACGGTGATAGTAATCAAACCGTCTTCCCTGTTACCTTAAGGAGATTGTAAGGCGAAATAAGTTTGTTAAAAATTTACTAAAACTACCACCATATATATAAATTAAAATATCATCTAACTGCTCGTGCAATTAAAAAACATTGACCATTCGAGAATTGAGATATTTAAAACTAAATTTGGCACTTTTTATACGTGTTCTCCGGGTTTGGCGTACTATTTTTAATTTCTTGTAAGCTAAATTAGGATTTTAATGAAAAACTTCTCTATTAAAAATTAATATGCCGACATCGCACCAAATTTCAAAATTATTGACCGTTTGTTTAAAAAAATATAGCAATGGGGAAGTTCGTAATTTGTAATAATATTCGAGATACACACATATATTCATATTTAAACACTTATATACTTTTCTCTATTACCTATGCATCTCTATTAGATCAATTGATGCATCAATGAAGTATTAATAAGAAAAATTTTTTAAATAATATTTTTCATATTTATAATATTGCGTATATATTCATTTCAGCTTTATCCAAAATTTAACATTTATTACTTAGATAATAAAGTAAATATATAGAAACGTAATTTTTTCCCACGATAAAATTAGTAAGCTTATGAGTGGTCCCCTTGTTGCGCCGCTATAAAAAATATATGATACTAAATCTTACAACCTCCTTAATATGGACGCTAATTTTTCTTGGTCTGACTTCTCCAAGTTGGCGCCGCGTCCTTCATGAATTTGTTTTCAATGTTTTGTGAACATTCCGACTGACTTCTTCAGGAGACTTCTTCAACAAAAGAACAATCTGAGATTAACTTAGATACTTAGATTAGTATCAAGTCTTTCCTTTACTGAAGAAGTCTGCGGAAGAAATGAAATGGAATATTCACGAGACGTCGAAAACAAATCCATGAAGGATGCAGTACCAATCTCTAAGTTAGATCAAACATCTCACCATATCGCGGAAATCTAAGATGTCAGATGGACGCTGATTATTGTCAGCGACTAATTATATAATAATGTAACGATGATAACGTGCCTCTTCAGGACTCGTCTACTGAGGTCGCGTCCTCCGGCAACTCGAAACCTGACGGAGGTTCCTACGTGCTACCGAATTTCGAGGACGACTCCGCCGCCATGGAGTTGAGGGCGCGTACGGTCGAGAGGCTCTGGAGCATCACCGAAGACTTGAACGTTCTCTACAAGGAAAACTGGACTCGCTTAGCAGCTCGGGAGGTCCTCGAGTTCCAGGAGAACCTGGCTCGCGGCCTCAGACGCTCCTCGTCGCCGTACGAGCCGGTGCCACCATTGCCTCCTCGGTCTCGCGAGCACCACGCGGATAGGCGCCTTCACAGTCGACGGTGGACCTTCAGCGGTAGTCTGCTGTACTCCTTGACGCTCATCACGACTATAGGTCCGTCAAAAGTATTGTCGTTCACGGTACAATTCGATACTTCTCTCCGTGACATTTCGATATGAAGAATTTGACATGTACTGAGCGCGTTACACACCTCAATGACGTTTCCGTCGAGGTGAACTCGACGTGAAATTGATTAGAGAACCCGTTAAAATTCAGGTCGCGAGTCGTGGGACGCGTGTAACATTAATAGCCGCGATCGAAGGTCCGACGAAATCTCGCTTAGAATTGAGCGAGGAAGCAAACTCTCGCGACTTATTCCCATCCCTTCCTCTTCGAATCACTTTTAACGCGGAAGCTGTCAGCGACACCGAGAGACAACGTCACGGAGAGACGGATCGTTTCGATTTTCGTCACGTTCCCCGAACAAACGTGAGTTACCTCGAGCATCTCGTGTGTGCGGCGACAGTCCGCCGAGTATTATTAGCTCGCTACCACGAAGGACTTGCCACTTACAAAGAAACAAATATTCCTCGACGATTTTTATAGAGTTTGAATATGTCGTGGAAGAATAATTAAAAATAAAGAACGCGTATTTTACTTTCATATGCGTTTCGTTGCAAGTCTAGGAGTTGAAGCAACACATCGAAGGACATCCGAGAAAACTGATTATGAGCAAGTGTCTTTGGAAAAAAGTTCATGGTATTTGAGTATGTTGTAAAAAGAAGAAAAATTTCTGACAAATTTGATAAAAATCTATAGATAAATGTGTCAAATACCATAAAACTTCTATTTGCTTTCTTGCAGGTTCAGAAGTTTTCAATAGCTTCTGGAAAGTGATTATATAAAATTGATTGTGAACGAAAGGATATCGTCAAGTCAGAGAAAATATATGATACATACTCTGTAAATTTCTTGAAGTGGTATCTCACTCAAAACGAATGAAAAATGGTAGTGCTCGAAGCGATAATGAAAATATTGCCACTTGAAATCGTAATGGTGAACGTTTCACTCAAGCTTAAAGTGGATTCTGACTTCGTATGAGCGAGTATTTCAATCGATTAGAGGAAATATGCTCCTATCACAGTGGAGATTCATCAGACTTCACTTTTCAACTTCGAATAAAAATACTTACTCGACGATTCAGAGCGAAGAATTTCCTATATGAGTGAAAGATCACTTGAATTCGAGTGACTCAGTGGCCATTTGAGATGATCACTCGACTTTTCGAGCGAAATTTCATATTCTAAGAAATTTATAGAATACTTTCAAGCGTTTTCTTGTGAGTTTCGCCGAGGCGCGGAAACTGCAGAGACAATATTCGTTTCAGGATACGGTAACGTGGCACCGCGCACAGTCTGGGGTCGACTGATTACTATTGTCTACGCCCTGGCGGGGATCCCGCTGATGCTAGTCTATCTGAGCACGGTGGGCGATGTGCTCGCACGGAGTTTCCGTCGTCTGTACGGACGTATATGCAGGCCTCGCAATTGCACGCGTAAGCAGCAACCGCCACCACCGCCGCCTCCAGTAGGCGGCATTATGGGCAAGGCGTATCGCTACGACAACCACGTGGAGACCAAGGCCGGCAACTATTACTCGGCGAGCAGGGAGAGCTCCTGCGACGACCTGGGTACCCGTGGCACCAGCAGCGCGATTCTGCTCGACTGCGGCAGCGAGGGTCTCTTGCATGCCACCACCAGCTCGACAGCCGCGCTTCAGGTAACAATATTACTGACCGCTCGATTTATATCAGGTCAAATCGTAAATCACTCCCCGACTGTATTCGATATATCACGAAGATAGATAGATAGATAGATTGACTGATATCAGAAGGATGGATCACAAGGATATAGAGTACAATCGTCTTACGCTACTCAAATTTCCTCTACAACGAAAATCAAAATTACCAATATCCTATGATCGACTTTTGGTACTTTAGCTATTCCTACACTGAGAAAAAAGCAATTGAATCAACAAAATCACCTGTCTGCAAAGAAATGTATCTATTGAACAAATTACACGTTAGTGCAACAATAAGCTGCGTTATTACAGTTACTGACCGAAAGAGAAAGAGAGAGAGAGAGAGAAAGTCTCAATTATTGAATTAATTAGTACATACATATGTGTGTCATAGTCAAAGCTTATAGTACGAGCGTCCTTAGAACTGGTCAATATACAGAACAATGAAGCGTTTTGCCTTTTACCCCGCTAAAAATCTAACATAATCCTATTCTATAGTATTGTGACAATATTAGTTGTTAAAAAATGTACATTTACGTATATACATTTTAACAACCAACGTTCTTACAGTGCTGTAGAGTAGGTTAGGTTAGATTTTTTAGCAGGGTGAAGAGCGAAACTCCTCATTCTATCAAAAATATTTTTGATACTTCTTAAATGTATATGATATCGAAGAATTACTTTCTATTTATAAAACTTCTTTTGTTAATAATTGTTAATAATTAATACATAACGAGTGACGGTTAAGACCTATTGAAGGTTACTCAGGATGATGTTCTTTACAATATATATGACACGGTGACTAGAGATACCTCCTCTAAATAGTTTTACTATGACTTCTCTTAGTTTCGATCTTTGTGACCAGCCATATCAGTCACTCCTAAAATTGACCAAAAGACATACCAGTCAAAAGCTGAAACACAAAACTATTTTGCCGATTTTTGCCGTAATGAATTTCAACCAAAGAGAACGACAAACTTTCAGTTGAAGATTTTAAACGACTAACTTCACTCACGCCGCGAATTTCCCGAGTAATTTTACGAAACTAAAGGAGCACGTTTTCCACCCTTTCACCAGGACGTAACGACGGGTAATGGCAAGCGGCACTTTCACCCGTGCTCATTGTCCCTATCGTCTACCTCGTCACCGGCGTACATGCTGGAGACCAATCCGGTCCGGATACCCATCAGCCTGTGCCTGGTGATAATGCTGGTGTACATATGCGGCGGCGCGGTAATGTTCAACCGTCTGGAGGGCTGGAGTCTACTGGAGGGTGGTTACTTCTGCTTCACCAGCCTCGGCACGATCGGCTTCGGCGATCTGATGCCTATGGGTCGCAACGCGCCTTCGGCCACCTTGGAGGAGCTCAGTCTGTGCGCCTGTTCACTCTACATCCTCGCCGGGATGGGACTGATCGCCATGTGCTTCAACCTCGTCCAGGAGGAGGTGGTACGCGTGGTCAGGGTCTTCGGTAGAACCTGCGGCATGTCGTCGGGCGTGGTGGTCGGACCTATCAGTGGTACAGGTATCCCTGATGAAGGCATTCGGTGGGGAACCAGTAGTGAGTCTTCCGCGATTCAGAGAATGCGCGCGAGAGAGCAAGAGAACGAGATAGAGAGAAACTAAACGGATCCTATCGGAGCACACCGTGGCGAATGTCGATCGCGTTCGGGATATACAAGCAACGACCTTACGTACGACTGTACGTCGCTGTAACGATTGACTCTGATTGACCGCGTGCACCGTTAACCACCGGTGCACGCACTAGTCGATTAATTGTAAACTTTCGATTGACACGCTTTTACGTAATTATCTCGACACCACCCAATAAGAATGCTATGTTCATCACTAACGGCCAGTACCATAAACGCGAGATCCATCCCACATCGACGAGAGTCCTACTACGCGATTTAGGACTCTCGTGATCGCATCAGTCCTACGTAATAGGTGTAGTCCGCGGGACGATACGTCCTTCTACGAGATAACAACGCGACTGGTCCTGTAGAGCTATATATCTCGAGGCAGCGATTGCCGAGGCGACTCGCCCGCCTCCCTCAGTCACGCGTGCTCCCTCTTTTCCTTGCAGCAGGTGCCACACCCGGGCTCAAGGCCGACCTCGACGACGGAGGCGGCACCAGCGACTCACGGCTGTCCGAGCAGGAGGAGGAAGCGATCGCCATGTCAATGGTGCCAGCCGGATCCTGACAACATCAGGCCAGGAGCCCCGGCGACGGCAAGCTCCTGGCCCACCCGTCGAACACTGCCATGAAGTTGTCTCCCGGCGGCCACCATTCGTTGCCGCGCAAAAAGACGCCGTTGGACGGCAGGAGCAACTCGTCCACCACGGCCACCGCCAACATTCAGCAGTTCCAACGGGGCCAGCCGTTGAGGAGGAGCTGCCTGTCGCCCACTCAGTACCATCATCAGCAGCAACAACATCAACAGCAGCAGCAGCAGCAGCCGCCACCGCCGCACCATCATCAGCACCGTCAGCAGGAGAGCTCGCTCCACTTCGAGTACTTTGTGCCACGTAGCGTCAGTGAGTTCAATCTCGCAGCGGCCGCTGTCACTGACATGGCAGTGCCGCCGCCGCCGCCAGCGTCGGTCCTGAGGCCTTCTTCGGCGATTACGCCGCCGGTTGCCGTCGGAGTGGCTACTACTGCCGCCGGCACTAGTCAGACGCGGTTGTTGGACGGTGGGGGCAACACTGCCACCAGGAGTCGCGAGAAAATGGTCACGTTCGAAGACGAGGGGGTCAGTTGCGCTACTTCGACGCCTACTAGGAAGAATCTACCCGGCTTGGAAAACGTCTTCATGTGACGCTTTCGTGGCTTCCACGGCTAATGAAGCGACTCGTTCTGCGCGGAAAAAGAGAAAACGTGGACGAGAGCGTCGAGAAACGGGCCTCGACGTCGTCCTCGTGGATAAAGAGGAGAGAATCCGACGTATTCAAAACGCTCAAACGGAAGGTAGACCGACGATGTCGGACGGTGAGGATCGACATTGTCAAATTGTGTCGAGTTATTGAAGACGACATGGTAATCGAGGAACCCGTTAGGATTCACGTAATTTTCGACTAAGATGGAATATGAAGGAAACGAGAAAACGAAAAGGTGAGACGAGGAGGAAACGTCGACAACGTTTATAAGACTGCAAAAACCTGCACAACGCTACGACGTGGAGGCTAACGCGAGAATATGCTAGATATCATGCCGAGAATGGTAGAATGGAGACTACTAACTTACACTAAGACTGGACTCCAAGCGGAACAGAACGTCAGGAAAGATTTCGTGTGCGATGGTATCTTTGTCAAAGAATCATTCGATGTAAATGTTTTCAACATTGTGTGGACCTTATCACCGCACGGAGAGCGCTCCGGGCTGACAACAGCAGCTTTTGAGCAACGCAGAACCGCGAAAATTGTCCAAGAAAAGCAAGAATTTTAATTATATACATTTCGGATGCTTTCTGAAAGCATCTCGCGTGAGAACATTTTCGCGGACGTCTGCGTCGTTCAGGATAATTTATTTGTTTGATGATGGTTTCTTTTCTTTTTAAAGATGTGACGTATTCCAGTAAGTTTTCCATCGCCATTCGCGATCCTCAAGCACCGAGACTGCACGAAAGCGAGGAATAAAAGACAAATGCCAAATACACGCTCAGAAAAGACAGGAGGAGAAGACGAAGGCGTTAGAGTCGACACCGAAGAGTTTGTCGCGAACGAAGCGGACTTCTCCTCGGCCGAGTGCCGACTGTATATTTCTTATTAACGGTTAGGTCGTAATTATCGTTATTATACCACTTGCGCACCGCGTAGGATATCTATTGAGTATCCAAATTTTATGTCCAATAAGTCCGACTATATATTCCGAATGTTATACGAATAGCCTGTATATATATTCGAAAAAAGTATATTGAACATTCTATATATATATATATATATATATATATATATATATATATATATATATAACTTATACGATTATCATATATCAAATAAATAAACAAAGTTCTATATACGTCTGGGATGCCTGTTTATTAATATTTAATTTTAAGGTAACATAATAACGTTTTTATTCAACTACTACTTGATGTGCACACGCGTCCGTCGGTGCATCCCGAGAGGAAACGTTAGCCTACTGTGGCCTTCAATTACTTTAAGAGATATATGACTCTTTCAGTTCATCTTTTAAAAAAATTCTCTACACAAGATTATTTAAAAAAATTTGATGAGTTACTATAATTAGTAATTGTTTACTTTGTAAAGAAGAGAAGTGATTATTCTAAATACATTATACGTCTTATATATTATTTTATAACGCGATATTACAAACATATTTAAATTGCAAAGAAAAAAATGTATATTAAAATATGCATTATGCATAGAAATTAAAGGATCGTTTTCTCGACCACACAAAATAAAAAACTCGGCTTTGATGATTCATAGAAGATGAATGAACCGGTGTACGACATTCTCAATATAAGATATGGAAAAGTTAAAGGGATGCTGAAGCTGAAAATTTTATCAACAGGATATTGACATTTTTCTGTAAACTCTACGTCGTATTAGTGATACAAAATTATAAATGCTGTTACACAATTAAAGTAGATGTAAAAATAAATAGGAGCATTGCTTAATATGTGACAAAAGTGAAAAAAAATGTTAATGTAAAATCTCAAGCTGCCAACGTAATATTTGCTGCCTACCTAATCTAAAAGTTCCGTAACTTGTACATACTGAAAGTGTGGATACTCCAAATAGAATAATTATTATTTTTCAATTATTATACAACGTTATTATTATTCACCGACGTTACTGATTTTATGTATATGTAAATACATATTAGATAGATATTTATCAAGTAAAGTCAAATAAGTGCTGATATGATGTTGCTGTCCATTTACTTTTTTTCATATATGCATCATTTCTACATATAGATACGTAAATGCCTTCTTATCGATATTCCAATACTCGTATTCTCATCAAAATATGCTTTTGATGCATTTTGTGATAGATGTTTTGATAGTTATTATTATACAAGGTACACTAAGTAAAGAAAGTTTTATAGAAAAATGTCGTATGCAGAAAAATATTATTTCGATGAACACATTACATAATCTAATAATAATGTACAACCTGCGGAATTTTAATATTAAATAAATATTGCACTAACTAACAGCTCGAAATTTAACTTTAAAAATATTTTTTTCGTTTTCATTACATATTGAGCAATGCTCCAATTTATTTTTGCATGTACTTTTGTAAAAATATTTGTAATTCTGTGCAAGCAACAAGACGTAAACTTTGTAGAAAAAAGTTAATGTTCTGTCGGTAAAATTTTCATATTTAGTATCCTCGAACGCGACTTTTGGGTATTGGAAAATTATTTTGAAGATTCTGGGCATGTTACTGAGGGAGTAATGTCACGTTAACTCAAATTCATCCAGGAGACGGTGCTGAGCGAAATACGCACACTTGACAATACGTCATTTACGGAAATACATCTTTAGAATCAAATCTCTTTCTTTGCAAACGCAGGACAAACGTGTTTAGCCCGTAGTTCACGTGACAACATCGAACGTTATCGTCAACACCTTCATACCGTTGATTACGAGCACGCAAACCTCCAGCACGATCAACAGACTCTACACGGTCAACGCGAGACCGAGATATTCGATCGCTTAATATAGCTTTCATTTTCAACTCTTCACTTTTCCCATCCGAAGTTTCAGGGACGTGATTAATACACGCTTCGATTTATTCACGTGTTGTGTATATATGGATTATTTCTCCCTCCCCTCCCCCAGAAATTTCACCTGCCTTTGAAATTTAATTTGTCGTCTTGTCAATGACAAACGCGTACGCGTATGCGTATAAGAAGATATCTCCGAAGAGATAGTATGTCGTATATAATACTACGTAATAAGTTATACAGCATAATAATCATATAGTATATACAGAACATATATAGGGTATAAAAGAGTATATATAGCTCATATAAAACATATAAATATGACATGTTGAAATAAATCATTTCAATGTATCATCAAGAAATAATCCGACGAAAAAGAAGCCTTCCGAGATGAAATTTCAATTGGCCATTGTTATGCGAGAATGATCCAACTAAAAAAATTATAAGTTTTTATCAATAGATATTTCATTTAGCTTTTTACACAAAATGAAAAAAAGTCAAGCTTTAGACGCGTGAAATTAATTAAGAAACAGTTTCTTATTTTTTACCAGTCGCGTCTTTTTTGCATATTTTTCTAAAGATTGAACTAGTCAGTACTTTAAAGAAATGAAAATGCTTGACTCGTTGAACAACTGCGAAAAACCTCAGAGCTAAATTTTTTTTGTTGGATCATTCTTACATAACTCCGGCAAATTGCAAATTCCAATTCTTACTTTACTTCCCGTCGAACTCAATGCGATTTACGTCTACGTGCATGCAATCTACATAAAGTGACGCTTTGTGTCTACTATCTGAATTGAACGCTCACCATTGCGCGTCGTCCCACGGTGTCCAGGGTCCACCAGCCATCCCGTTGCTGCATCTGGCGCTGCAATGGTCTTCGCATCACACGTCGCCTGTAATTCACTCCCGACCGCGGTAATCTAACGGAGGTTTCGCGAAAAATCCCGTCTCGCTTGAGGAATATACTCCGAGTTTCGAATCGCGTATGAAATATCGCAAACTGCGTTTTCGAGAAAATGTTGGCGTTTTGGATAAACGACTAGCATTGACTATTCCTCCGCGTTAGGAAACTTTAACTCTAAGTGAAAAATTAAAAACTGAAAATTTTCCGACGATCGTGAAATTAATTTCGCAAGTAGTTTATATAATCACGTTTGATCGCTTCGCGCAGGCACCACACGATATCGAATTTTATTTAATAACGAGGTATGAACTCTGTATTTGACAAAATGCAATCACGACGCAAACTTAGGCGAGAGAGAAAATTGAGAAAATTAACGACCGACAGAAGATCTATTGACGCGGGTGATGTGATCATGCATTTTCTGTGGCGCAATCTTTTTGCGCGTTGACACACTGATCGAGACAATTGGACGATTGCATTCAATGAATAATTTTACAACTAAATAACTTTACACAATTCTGAATGTTTAGAACGGAAATATACTCAATACTTTAAGCATCTGTCAGATAGTTTGATTAATCAAAATTTTCTTCGACAAAAATCATTGACCAATTGATAATCTAAGTTAATTAATCAGTTAATAAATATATATACCTTAGGAGAAAAATACTTGAAAATTTATTTGTCAAATTTATGTAGAATATATATGCATTATCACTAATATTATTATCTGAAAAAGCGATTTTCCAAATGTTTCGAGCAGGGTGCTTTTTATTTGACGGCACATACACATACTACACTACAGCAAAATAAATCGCATTGATTTATAAGCATGCACTACATCGAAAGACTTTTTGTCTTTCTATTATCAATATGTTTCTTGTTTTGACTCACCGAACTGCCGATCAGGGCAACCACATTCTGCTTTCGTTTCTGAAACAGAAAAATGCCATTTCGCCGATTAGATTTGTGCATTGATGTCGATTTGAGTAGAAGTTTGAAAGATTAAAAAAATAAGCGCGATATTTTTCACGCTAAAAGAATTTTTCGGAATGCATTTACACTAGAATATTCCATCTTCTTTTTTCACGACATTGCAAATAAATCTCTTAGTCAGAATAAATCAATATTTCTCAAGTTGCAATGTTACCCAGGAAAATTCTGCTCGCGTGTAATTACGATTTAACGCGATCTTTGATTCGATTCAAATTATCTCGATTTCGAGCAAGAAAATTATCAGTCGGATCTATCTTGTCGGATTTCTAATTACGAATATTAATTAATAAAACTCACCTTCGAGTTTACCCTGCTCGACCCGAGCCGGATCCTCCGGCGCAGCATCCCCTTAGAATCGGCTCTGCGGACCTGCTTCGTCTCTGCAACAGAAAGCAGATTTAATTTAATATTAATTAGTTACACACGACACTGGAGACATTAAGGAACTCGGTTCCAAGCAAGAGAATTTCCAGTTTTGTCAGTTTTGTCAGTTTTGTTTCTAATTACGAATGCATATCACTAAAACTCACCTTCGAACCGATTCTGCTATGTCCGAGCTGGATCCTCCAGCGCGGCATCCCCCAGGCATCGCATCTCCTACGCCGCGTGACCGCGTTTATTGAATCTCTGTAACAGAAAGCAGATTTAAGTTAGTATCAATTAGTAATTTAGTAATTTAGTATCAATTAGTTACACACGACAGCAAGACAGCAAAGTAAGGCCTGAAACACAATACGTCGAAGTTGGATGTCGGGACGCAACCCAATGAGGAGAACTCATTCTCGAAAAATAAATTTTCTCATTGAACTATCGGCTGCGTTCCAATATGCGACAGCGACATACAGCGTTTTTATGTTCCAGGCCTAAAAAAATCGTCGTAACGGCACGCTCGAGTTAATTCCCAATACGCAATAAAAATAATTAAATGATAACCGAGTAAAGAAGTAATAATATTCGAATAATAAATGGATCATAATCAGAATTGCAAGTAATTAATTACTTTTTCAATTAATTATCGAATTTAATTGATGATTAATATAAGCCTATTCAGTTAAAAATATTTTAATTAACCACTGACTTCAAGAAATCTAATTAAAAATCATTCAATTAACGATTAATTTGAAGGAATTCAATTAAAAACTGTTCAAATCAATCGTTAATTAAATGATTTTTAAGTAGATTTCTTGTAGTCAGTAGTTAATTAAAATATTTTTAATTGAATAGGTTTATATTAATCGTCAATGAATTAAATTAGAAATTATTTACAGAAACCAATTATTAAATTGAAGCAAATTTAATTGATATTTTTACAACTCTGATCATGATAATAATATCTGATCGGCATTGAGGAACTCAATCGCGATGTTTCTCTTTCTAACAAGTAAAAAAGTAAACGAAACGATAGTTACCTGCCGCGGTAAAGCCTGCAACACCTGCTCGCATGACGAGTACACGTCTTAATTCGTCTTAATTATTGCCTTAATTGTCGCGAAGTCGAAACGCAAATTAAAAATCGGCGCGGAATAGTTATAGAAAATAACACGGCAGCTCCCGATGTGCTCGTCTCGACGGCTGAAAGTGTTATGGCGTAACACTCTAGCACGTGCTCGCGCACGCGTGTTTACATGAATGACCGGCCGCGCGCTCCCCCCCCCCCCCCCCCCCCCC
>NW_022639472.1:2262344-2266839 GCF_010583005.1 Odontomachus brunneus
CGCCCCACAGCTGAGCCTCACCCGAGCGGGCCGTTACGAGCCCGTTTACCTAGTCCTTGTTCAGCCTAGCGTCTGTGTTAGAGCTGTTGGCCAGATATTGTTATTAGCTATTATTCGATCATCATTCTTCATCATCGTTATTATCCACTCACGGATATTATCATACGATTGTCGATCGGGTATTATTATTACTGCCATTTATTATTCGAGTATTATTACTTTTTTATACAGTTATTATTTAATTTATTCGGTTATTATTTCATTATTGTTATTACGCATAGGAAAGCAATTCGGGCGTGCCGTTATGACAATTTCTTTACCTCGACTTTGTTCAGTTATTATCACCGTTGCTCAGTTATTGTTATTCATTGTTATTACCGATTATTCGATCATCGTTATTCCGTTATTATCCACTCGCGGATATTATCACACGATTGTCGAGCAGATATCACTATCACTACTATTCAATATTCGAGTATTACTACTTCTTTATTCGATTATTATTTAATTTATTCGGTTATTATTTAGTTATTGCTTTGCAAAAAAAACAATGTTATGTCAGTAAAGTTTTTATGTCCGGAATCCCCTTAAAAGTATGCTGGAGTGGATAACGAACAAAGTCAATAATGCAGAGACGATCGTCACTAACTTAATCACGCTATCCTTTTCGTATTTCTTGTATATACAGAATTTACAATGTGTGTTGCTTTGTTTTACCATGTTTAGCAGAAAACCTAACCATATATGTGTACAAATCTTTCTGCAGAATTTTTCGATATTCTTAAACTTGTAAATGCAGATGTGAAGGTGCAATGTTCTTCAAAATTTTTGTTTGGAGCATTTACACTTTCAGTATGTACAAGCTGCGGAACTGTTGAATTAAGCAAATATTACGCTAACTGACAGCTTGAGATTTTACATTAAATATTTTTTTTTTCGTTTTCGTTACATATCGAGCAATACTCCTATTTATTTTTGCACGCATTTACCATTGCGTAAAAGCATTTGTAATCCTGTGTACCCAGATAGCACAGAAGTTTCAAAAAGCTTTCAGAAATGTTTCTGAAACATTGCATCTTTCTGAGATCTTTCTGAAATCTTTCTGAAAGCTTTTTGAAACTTCTGTGTTTTCTGGATAACTAATACGACATAAATTTTGCAGAAAAATGTCAGTGTTCTGTCGACAAAGTTTTCAGCTTCAGCATCTCCTTAAGCGAGTCGATGTTAATGAGAAGTGCAATAGACGCCGCGACAAGCACCGGCTGTGTGTGTCGAAAATCAAGATTACTTTCTAATAATGTACTCACGATACATCCCGACGATCGCACATCGCTATTTCGGCACTCCCGATACTTATTTCCGTGTCAAGCTCATCTTCGATAGATAAAAGATGCTTAGAGAACGCGGAGCGATGTCGATCGCGATGTGTCAGTGGAGACTGCTCGTCGCGAAAAGATCGATATCCAAGATGGTCGCCCAATCACCGACGTAGTGCCGAAAGTGCGCGCCAAAACGTGAACGACGTCACGGTTCGACAAGGACGCGCTCTAGTAGCTTCGCCTCTCTCACTTTCGCGGACGGACCGACCGCGCGAGATCCGTCGCGTATATCTCTAGCGTCGTTTTTCTTTCTCTTTTTCTCGGATTATCATCGCGATTCTAACTCCTCGTTAGTAAATCCGACGATCGTCTGATTCTACTATTACTTGAGCGAATCAATGTTAATAAGAAGTGCAATAGACGCCGCGACAAGCACCGGCTGTGTGTATCGAAAATCAAAGAGATTGCTTTCTAATAACGTACTCACGATACATCCCGACGATCGTACATCGCTATTTCGACACTCCCGATACTTATTTCCGCGCCAAGCTTACTTTCAATAGATAAAAGATGCGTAAAACACGGAGCGATGTCAATCGCGATGTGTCAGTAGAGAGTGTATGAAGTTGGCACCTCACTTTTTGAAATTTATAATTTTGAAAATTGTTTCAGATTGTTCTGACTTTGTACCACATTGTTCCAAAGTGATATTGCTTCATTCGAAACGGTTTTCGAAAACAAAAAAAATTATTTTTTGAGCTGGCACCCCACTTTTCGAAAATCGAACATTCTGATACCGCAATAGATTGTTCTAGTTGTTCCAAACATTGTTCCAAAAGGACAAATCCGTAAGTTGAATTATAAGTCCAAAAAATTTGTCTTTTTGGAACAATGTTTGGAACAACTAGAACAATCTATTGCGGTATCAGAATGTTCGATTTTCGAAAAGTGGGGTGCCAGCTCAAAAAATCATTTTTTTTGTTTTATTCGAAAACCGTTTCGAATGAAGCAATATCACTTTGGAACAATGTGGTACAAAGTCAGAACAATCTGGAACAACTTTCAAAATTATAAATTTCAAAAAGTGGGGTGCCAACTTCATACACTCGACAGTAGAGGCTGTTTCACGAAAAAATCGATATATAAGACGGCCGCGCAATCGACGTCGCAAAATGTGCACTGCATAAATATATATATATATATATATATATATATATATATAGCTATTATTTAATTTCTTATTAAATCGCTGATTAAAGACGAGGTAAAGAAATTGTAACGCCCGAGTTGCTTTCTTATGCGTAATAGCAATAATTAAATAATAATCGAACGCATTAAATAATAACCGAATAAAGAAGTAATAATACTCGAATATTAAATGATAGTAATAATATAAAATGATAGTGATAATAATATCTGCTCGACAATCGTGATAATATCCGCGAGTAGATAATAACGAAACAATGATGATCGAATAATCGATAATAACAATACCAGGGCAACGGCACTAACAAAAACTCTAGGCTCCACAAAGGCTAGGTAAACATACCGTCGTAACGGCCCGCTTATGCGGACTGAGCGGCGCTTGGGGGGAAGCGCGGCCGGCTCTTGTAAACACGCGTGCGCGAGCACGTGCTCGAGCGTTACGCCATAACACTCTCAACCGTCGAGACGAGCACATCGGGAGCTGCCGCGTTATTTTCTAAATTATTCCATACCGATTTTTAATTCGCGTTTCGACTTCGCGACAATTGAGGCGATAATTAAGATTAATTAAAACGCGAGCACTCTTCATGTGAGCAGGTGTTGCGAGCTTTACCACGATAGGTAATTACCGCGTTTCATTACTTTTTTATTTGTTAGATAGAGAAACGTCGCAATCGAGTTCCTCGATACCAATCAAATTTTATCATCATTCATTTCTTATTTGAGTATTATTACTTCTTTATTCGATTGTTATTTAATTATTTTTATTGCGTATTGGGAAGCAATTCGAGCGTGCCGTTACGACGACTTCTTTACCTCGTCTTGCTGTCGTGCGTAATTAATTGATACTACTGGATATTATTATACGGTTGTCGATCAGATATTAATATCATTCATTAATTAATCGGGTATTATTACTTCTTTATTCAGTTATGATTCAATTATTTCTTATTGCGCATTGAGAAGGAACTCGAGCGTGCCGTTACGACAATTTCTTTTCCTCGTTTTGCTGTCACGTGTAACTAACTGATACTAAATTATTAAATTACTAAATTAAATTAAATATCTGTCACAGAGATTCAATAGAGCAGACGCAGTCATGCAGGCTCTAGGGAATGCGATGCCTGGGAGATGCCGCGCGAGAAGGATTCGACTCGGGCTTTTCTGAGTCGGCTCGAAGGTGAGTTTCATTAATTCGTACTTATAATTAGAAATCCGACAAAATTGAAAATTTTCTTGTTCAGAATCGAGTTCCTTAATGCCTCCATCGTCATATAACTAATTAATACTTAATTAAATCTGTTTTTTGTTACAGAGACGAGCACTCGACTCTAAGGTGATGCTGCGCTGGAGGATCCAGCTTGGGCCTGGTAGAGTTGACGCGAAGGTGAGTGATTAGTTTCACTAATTTGAATTTATAATTCTGATAAATCCGATAAAACTAAAAATTCTCTTGTATGAAATCGAGTTCCTTAATGTCTCCATTGTCGTGTGTAATACTAAATTAAACCTGCTTTCTGTTGCAGAGACAAAACAGACGACCAGCCAACTCTTAGGGGCTGCTGCCCCGGAGGATCTGGCTCGGGCCGAGCGGGGTTAGCTCGAAGGTGAGTTTCATTAATTAACATTTGTAATTAGAAATCCGACAAGATTGATAATTTTCTTGCTCGAAATCGAAGTAATTTGAATCAAATCAAAGATCGCGTTAAATCATAACACGCGGGGAGAATTTTTTCTGAGTAACATCACCACTTGAAAAATTTTGATTTGTTCTGATTAAGAGATTTATTTGCAACATCGAGAAAAAGGAAAGTGGAATATTCCAAATGTGAATACATTCCGAAAAGTTCTTCCAGCTTGAAAAATATCGCGTTTATTTTTTTTAATCCTTCAAACTTCTTCACTCAAATCGTTATCAACGCACGAATCTAATCGGCGAAATGGCATTTTTCTGTTTCAGAAACGAAAGC
>NW_022639472.1:2266849-2275311 GCF_010583005.1 Odontomachus brunneus
ATGTGAATACATTCCGAAAAGTTCTTCCAGCTTGAAAAATATCGCGTTTATTTTTTTTAATCCTTCAAACTTCTTCACTCAAATCGTTATCAACGCACGAATCTAATCGGCGAAATGGCATTTTTCTGTTTCAGAAACGAAAGCAGAATGTGGCTACCCTGATCGGCGGTTTGGTGAGTCAAAACAAGAAATATATAATAGAAAGACAAAAAATCTTTCGATGTAGTGCATGCTTATTGAATCAATACGATTTACTTTGCTGTAGTTGTAGTATGTGTACGTGCCGTCCAATAAAAATCACACTGCTCAAAACAATTGGAAGATCGCTTTTTCAAATAATAATATTAGTAATAATGTATATTTTACATAAATTTAGCAAATAAATTTTCAATTATTTTTCTCCCAATGTACATATATTTAGAAATTGATTAACTCAGTTTATTGATTAGTACAATTGTTGTCGGAGGAAATTTTGATTAATCAAACCCCCACAATCCGATAGATGCTTACAGTATTAAGTATATACTTTAAACATTCAAAATTTTGTAAAATTATTCAGTTTTATTGAATGCGATCTTCCAGGTGTCTTCAACAGTGCGCCAACGCGCAAAGGAATTGCGCCACAAAGATTACGCTACAAAAAATACGCAATCACATCACCCGCGTCATAGATCTTTCGCCGGTCGTTAATTTTCTCAATTTTTTCTCTCGTATGAGCTTCAATCGCGATTGCATTTCATAAAGTAGATTTCGTGCTTCGTTATTAAGTAAAATTCGATATTGTGCGATACCTGCGCTAAGCGCATCTAACGTGATTATATAAACTGCTCGCAAAATTAATTTCACGATCGTCGGAAAATTTTCAGGTTTTAATTTTTCATTTAGAGTTAGAGTTTCCTAACGCGGGAGTTTCCGACACAATAGAGACAATGCTAGCGAGCGTTGATCCCTCGCGAAAAACGCGATGTACACAAATCAAACATGCGAGCAGCTGTTTGTTTATTTACACGGCACGCGAAAAGTTCCATCGAACGAAGACAGACGTCTCACGCGGTAACATTTTTTTTTGCGTGATTTTGAATAGAATCTTTATCTATATCGTAATTTTCATAGTTTTTGATTTTTCATTCACGCTCGCGTTCGCGATTATTAATTTAATAGGTTTGCGAATTTCACCGAATCGTATTTACGGAAGAGTCGCGAGCGAACTTCGCAGAAATACTGCGGAGTTGTTATCCGCAAAAGCATTGCGGAATTGTCTTCGCAAAAGTATTGCGGAGCTGTTATCCGCAAAAATATTGCGGCATTGTCTTCGCAACAATATTGCGGAGTTATCCGCAAAAACATTGCGGAAGTGTCTTCGCAAAAGTATTACGAAGATGTTACCCGCAAAAATATTGCGGGGACGTATTGCAGCCTACTACGCTGCACCATCGAAACGTTACATTAGGGATATTCCGTGTCGTACGTAAAAATTTCTCAGAGATTACTTCGCCCACGCGTCGAAAGATTTCGCGAGATTTCGCCTTCGATTCGCGTCGCGTGTTCCCTTTGCTCGTGGATTCCGTTTTCTTCGTAAGCGATTCGAGTCGCGCGTGTATCAGAGCGATACACTACAATTCGATCGGACCGTTGCTGAATTCGTCGCACATACTCGTCGTTTATCCAAAAGGCCGATATTTTCTCGAAGACGTAGTTTGCAATATTTCATACATAATTCGAAATTCGGAGTGTATTCCCGAAGAGAGACGGGATTTTTCGTGAAACCTTCGTTAGATTACCGCGGTCGGGAGTGAATTACAGGCGACGTGGGACGCGAGGACCATTGCAGTGTCAGATGCAGTGACAGGATGGTGGACCCTGGACACCGTGGGACGACGCGCAATGGTGAGCGCTCAATTCAGACGCTCCTATAGTAGACACAAAGCGTCACTTTACGTAGATTGCATGCACGTAGACGTAAATCGTATTGAGTTCGATGGGAAGTAAAGTAAGAATTGAAATTTGCAATTCGCCGGAGTTACGTAAAAATGATCCAATCAAAGAATTTATCTCTGAAATTCTCGCAATAGTTCAAGTCAAGCATTTTCATTTCTTTAACAGTACTGACTAGCTCAATCCTTAGAAAAATATGCAAAAAGACACGACTGATAAAAGGGTTTCTTAATTTATTTCAAGCATCTTTAAAGCTTGAATTTTTTTTATTTAGTTTAAAAAGATGTGAATAGAGTATTTATTGATAAAATCTTATAAATTTTTTAATTGGATCATTCTTGCATAACAATGGTCAATTGAAATTTCGACTCGGCAGGCTTCTTTCTCGTCGGATTGTTTCTTGATAATATATTAAATTGATATATTTCAACATGTCATATTTACATGCTCTGTATATGTTGTATATGCTTTTTTATGCTCTATATATGTTTTATATATGCGCTACGTACGCTTTATACTATTTGATTAATATACTTTATAATTTGTTATGTTGTATTATATACGACATAATACCTCTTCGGAGAAATTCTTTTATGCATACGCGCTTGTTGTTGATAAGACGACAAATTAAATTTTGATAAATTATAGACAACAAATTAAGCTATTACGCCGAGTCTCTAACCGAAATGTTTCGATTTCCCCCAAAATAATTAAGCCAAGATTCGGACGCGAGCGTTTTAAGATTCCGCCAAATCATTCAGCCGAGTTTCGAACCGATGTGTTTTGAGGCTCCACTAAATTACTAATCCAAGATTTAACCGAAGTGTTTTGTATTTCCGCTAAATTATTAAGCAGGGATTTGAACTACAATGTTTTGCGTTTTCGCTAATTTATTAAACTAATAGTGAAATATCAATGGCACATAAGGAGCTAGTACGGATGTCTTAGTGCTATTAAATACTAATATAATTTTAATATTAATATAATTGTGGGAGGATAAAAATGTCCAGTATGTCAAACGCACATATTGAAATTTTCTCTTTGACTAACGTACGCGGAGAATCAACCTTCCATACTTAAACCGATCCTTGAGTCCCAAATTTAAATATATATTTTAATTAAAATCCCAAACCCCCATTAAACCGAAGACTCAAATAGATTCCTTTTTTTATATATGTTACGAAAAAACTGCCTCCGCCAAGGTTGATTCTCCGCGTACGTTAGTCGAAGAGAAAATTTCGATATGTGCGTTTGACATTTTTATCCTCCCACAATCATATTAATATTAAAATTATATTAGTATTTAATAGCATTAAGACATCCGTGCTAGCTCCTTATGTGCCATTAATATTTCACTATTAGTTAACTCTATAAAGAAGCGTTCTATTATTTCGGTTTATTAAACTAAGTTAGTTAAGCTTGGGATAATTTATTAAAGGTTCTTAAAGAAATTTTCGCGTTTGCAAAAGTGTATTTTCGAAAATTACGTCAGGTTTATGTCATTTTGCATCGTCTCCTAATTGACAATGTGTGTATGTGTGTGTCACTCCACTCTCTCAGCAGTACGCCAAGAAACTTGAAAATAATTTCCCAACATCCCAAAGTCGCGCCCATAATATTAGACCCATTGTAGCAGTATATTCGAATTTTCGCGCACTAGTGGGCCTATCCTGCGCATGAACCGAAAGTCGGTCATATTACTGCAGGTTTTGGCCATGTAGCGTTAGCATGTAGAGCATATTCTGAAATAGTTTTTTAGAGTTTTTTAAAATAATATTCGCGTTTGAAAAGATGTATTTTCGAAAATTACGTCAGGTGTGCTTATTTCTTTCTGCATCGTCTCCTGGGTGACAATGTGGATTTGTGTCACTCCACTCCCTCAGCAGCACGCCCAGAATCTTGAAAATAATTTGCCAGTAGCCCAAAGTTCATAACGTTAAATCCAACTTAGCGTCGTAGGAATGTCGGGTTCTCGCGCATTAGCCGAAAGTCGGTCATGTTACTGCAGGTTATGTAGGTCATATAGTGTTAGCATCTAGAGCACATTCATATATGGATATTTTACAGTTTTTTTAATTTTCACGTTCGCAAAGATATATTTTCGAAAATGACATGAAGTTTGACTATTTTCCTCTGCATTGTCTCCCTGATCACGTGGGATGCTCCGCTTTATTTTCGCACGTACTTTCACCATGCAGAAGGGTTTTTATTCGACGGAGATAGAAATAAGTTAACTTTGTAGAAAAATTCGATGTCGTGATAGTAACTGTTCTTTATCGTTTTCGTCTCATATTGTGGGATGCTCCGCTTCATTTTCACATGTATTTTTACCGCACAAAAGAGTTTTTAATTCGACGCAGATAGGAAGAAGTAAACTTTGCGGAAAGATTCGATGTCGTGATAGTAAAAACCCTTGCACAATACAAGAGTACAGGCAATAGAAATAGGCATTAGCCAATAGGAACAAGGAATAGAAATAATTGATCAATCCAAATTCCTATTCCCTGTTCCTATTGCATGTTATTTGGCATTCTGCAAGGGTCTTAACTATTCCTTATCGTTTTCGTCTCATATTGATGGATGCTCCGCTTCATTTTCGTACTTTCATCATGCAAAAAGGTTTTTAATTTTGTCGAATCAGCACGAGACAATAATTTTTCAAAAGTATTCGGTATCACGTCAACGACATTTCCCAACAAATTTTACTTTATTTTGACTTGACCAAATTAAAAATATTTTTAAATAGTAAAAGTACATGCATACATGAAATGAAATTCCTAACCTTAAGGATAAAAACGATGTGAAATTGTTGCTATCGTGACACTGATTTTATTTTTCAAAAATTACAGCGTACTGACTGCTCCAATTTATATGATAAAATTAGGTACGAAAATAAAGTGTAACATTGGTCGGTGCGAAATGAAAATAATATTTCAAATTACCGTTGCTAATTATATTGAAAACTCAAATAATAGGTAACGTATTTTTCAAAAAATTATTCGCAAACTACGCTTGCATCTACAACACTCTTCTCTAAAAATTCCTTCTTTGATGCACCCAATAAACAAGCGGTTTAAATAATTCATTAGAAAAGTAACAAGAGCCTATTTTGGAGATAATGCGAATATCGACAACGTGGCATTCACATTTACGTAACGTCTATGTGTAAAAAAATTGAAATGACAACGTAGCACACACACTTGCATAACATCTGTGAAAAGATGATAGCGGTATTATGTTAGCGCCTATTTGACGATCGTCTTTATTCCATAAATATCTATGTGTACATAAATTCGATATATCGTCGGTAAATGATGATAACTTTTTCTACTTTTTGATGGTCGCTCTACGTTATCGACACTTATCAATTTCATCACTCGCTCCGGCATCCTCTTAAATTTTCTTCTTTCAAATATTCAATTTCAATCTATTATTGTTTTGCTACATAATTTTTCAAGATAAAATTTCGACTGGAATATGAAATAGAGAATCAAACGGTTACTATTTTTTATTTAAATCAATATATTTTGACAAACAACGAGAACAAAGTATGATCTTCATATTTCTAAAAATCAAAATGTTTAAACTGTAAAATGTTTTGAATTACCTCGTTATCGTAACTTTTACTAAAGTTATAGGTTGTTTTTTTGCAAATCTTTAATGAGACAGAAAATACAAGTGTGTCTTACCTGCAATTAAGTTTATTACATAAAATTAAAAATAAGTTTGACTCTTCGTTGACTTGTATTACAACCCTATTTTTTTTATTGAATAAAAGGAGTACATAAATTGTACTGGGAACTAGGCTTATACAACCCTGACTCCAACCCTAATTCTTCGTAAAGGTCAGTGGCGGCTCGTAGCGGAGATTTCGGAACTAAAGAATGTAAAGGGTCTATAATCGTAACGGGTCAAAGTGCTGCAAATTGACAGTCCAGGTTCGAATCCTGATTAGCTGAGACTCAAACCCGCTTCGGCCTACTGGTCTTCTCACGATACCTTTAGATGGGACCAGATAGTCGCGCGCGTTCGTTAACTTTTATTAGGTCTAAAAAGGATCTGGCAATTATCGTATTGTTTCGAAGAAAGCTGTTACGAGACGCTACTGACTTTTATAAAAAATTGAGTGGTAGTAAGATTTAAGAAGATGCCTGAAGTCGATGACAAACTCGAAAAATGTCGATAACGTAGAGATGATCATCATTAACACAATCGCGCTCTTTCTCGTATTTATTGTATATACAGAATATAAACGCATGTTGCTTTATTTTACAATATTCAGTGGAAAACGCATGTGTAGAAATCTTTTAACAAACTTCTGGAAGCTTCTGAATTCAAATGCGAAGGTACAATAATGTTCTTCAAAATTTTTCTGTCTGGAGCATCTACACTTTTGGTATGTAAGCTGCAGAACTTTAGGCAAATATTATGCTAACTAACAGTTTCAGATTTTACATAAAAAATGTTTTTTTCATTTTTGTCATATATTGAACAACGCTCCTATTAATTTTTACAAGTACTTTCATTGTGTAAAAGCATTTGTAATTCTGTACAACCAATATGACGTAAACTTTGTACAAAAATGTCAGTGTTCTATCGGTAAAGTTTTCAGCTTCAGTATCCTGTTAACGAACCAAACGTATTTTCAATTAATAAAACTTAAAAACAAGCATATCTTTTTACGTGTGCGTGATGAAAAATACACAAAGTTCAACAGGCTGTAATTTCGACAAAAATAACAACAATAAAACGATTAAAAAAGTGTTTTATAGCTTGACACTTTTAGTTTTAAACATATCAAAATCATAATTGGTTCCTTTTTAAGTCGTATTAAGTAAAAATGGCAATCGTTCAATTTGCAATTTTATCTTACAATGGAGTTTCTATATTAAAAATTATTTCTAGCAAAAATGTAATACATACACTTGAAAGAAAAAGCTTCTATTATTTTCTTAGCAAATGTCGTACACCGATTTGTTCGTTTTCTGTGAGAAATCAAAGCTGAAATGGCATTTTTTATTCAATATTAAATACTTTAATGCATAAAAATTACACTACAATTTACGAATAAAATAAAGAAAAAAATTCACGCCTTTCAAAGATATAAGCCTGATTAATGTTTAATATTTTGTTTGCATGGTACAACTCAGCAAACTTTATCAAACATTTTAACATTTGAAAAATTTCTATTTATATTCTTATAACGTTGTAATAAATGAGTAAACCTTATATTCGATATTATATTCGAAAACTAGAGACTTGAAACTGTAAAATGCATCTGGAACCAACTCGTTATCATTAGTTTTATTGAAGTTAAAACCCGTTTAATTATCTAGGCAGTATTGTTTTTTTTTTTTTTTTTAAGAAAATCTCATACGGAGAATTTTTCAAAGGATGAACTGAAAGGAATACATAAATAAATGAAGAGAGAGAAGGTCCATGGGAGGCCAAAGCCTTCCCTTGGGATGCACCAACGGGCGCGTGTGCGCATCGCGAACAGCAAGTAGTTACACATGTAGAAGAGAAGACTAGACGAAAAGAGAGAAAGAGTGCGCGGATGTATAGAGCGGCAAAGAACGGCAAAGCATGGTAAGGGACGTTAACGTGAGGGAAGAGAGAAACAGAAACAGAGAGAGAGAGAGGGAGAGAGAGGGGGAGAGGGGGAGAGAGGGGAGAAAGGGGGAAAGGGGGGAGAGAGAGAGAGGTAGAGGCAGGATACTGTGACCTTACACGAAGAGCGATGAGGATGGCGGAGGCCGAAGTGGAGTGAAACGTGTTGAACGGTCGTGGTCGGCACGAGAAACATGGTGGTGGAGAAAGGGATGAACGAGCGGGCCGACCTTAAAGGTACGTTTCCACTCGCCGCTCTCTGATATTTTCACTTCGGGAAACAGCGGGATGTGTATGTGTATATGTGTGTGTATGAGTCTAGGAACTCGTCAATAAAATTTCTTTGGGATTTCTATCGTGGTAATTGGAGTTATTCATATAGTTTCTAAAATTACGCATCGTGTACCGTTACGAAAAGAGAACTCGATCGCAATCACCGAGCGCTAGAAATAAATGTGATTAGCTTTTAAAACTAAATACGCGTGTCTCACGTTGCCCTAAAGCAAGATAGAATGATATAAGTTAATTTATATTATCGTTAACGCGAGCGATTGCTCTGATGAAAATTACTCACGTGACACTTTAAGGACGAATTGTCACGCTACTATGCGACAATATGCAAAAACTGTGTTATGACATTTTTTTTCAGTTATATATATACACATACACAAACACACACACATCTAGCGACTGTGCACAAATAGAAATTGAATAAGATGCGTAAAGATATGAGACATAATAAATTTAATAAAACAATTACGTTTTTTCCACACCGCGGAAATCTATAATGCCAAAATAATTACGTGCAATATAAGATAATAATAATATATAACGTATATAAGTATACAAATTATTAAGACGTAAATAAAAGAAACAACTCTCTCTCTCTCTCTCTCTCTCTCTCTCTCTCTCTCTCT
>NW_022639472.1:2275503-2292375 GCF_010583005.1 Odontomachus brunneus
TGCTCCTCTCTCTCTCTCTCTCTCTCTCTCTCTCTCTCTCTCTCTCTCTCTCTCTCTCTCTCTATTTCCCACAAGATTACTTCAATCCAATACGATTTATTTGTGCTGATTTATCATTAAATATCTATGATATTTTGGATTTTCGTGAGCATTTCCTCAAGGCAAGGGGAAACTTAATCCTTCGACCTACGTTTTCCGTATTTTAAAGATATTCGCTTAAAATACAGAGTGAAACCAAAATAAATAGAACGAGTCGTTGCTCTACTTTCTCGTAATGTCTTCTGCGGTATAAATATTACATGTCAAAAGATTTTCGAGCACTTAAGAGGAATCATTTTCAAATATGTCGACGCGGCGGTTAAGGGATAAATTAGATTTTAATTGCGTCCCGATTTGCGCCGGCGCAAATCGGTTTGTATATTCCGAGAAGCGAAAGTGAAGCGCGCGTACGACCACGATATTGGAGTCGCGCCGTTGTCGTTACTGACGAAAGCGTCGACGGGACTCGCTAGACGCGAACGTTCTCTCGCGAATATTATTCCTGTACCCTCGTAAAACGAGAATTATCATTTCGAGCTACGCGCGAAGAATGACAATGATATGGCGTTCTCGCGAGGCAAAGGATGAAATAGCTTCGATTCACGATGAGTCATGACGAGAATATCGCTTCATGCTCGAAACATGTTCGCTATAATTTGATGAAAGAAAATTAATGAACTCCACACACAGGAGAGAATAGACGGGAGAAGAATCGAGAAAGATCTTAGCGCAGATAAGTCGATTGATCGGATTGCAAATTTGCCGTTCATATAGGGGATCGTGAGAAGTCGCGTTAGGCGCGAAATCGTGAAAAAGCGCGCACGTGAAAAGGGCACTAATGGAGACATGGCTTAAGGGAAGACAGTCGTAGGATAGAGGAGTACGTAGCGAATGACGAAGCGAATGGGAAGGGTTCGTGAGAGGCGGAGAGAGAGGAGTGAGAGGGGTAGAAGGCGAAGGGCAGAAGAAGAAGACGAAGGGAAAACGAAGAAGGATGACAACGAGTCTGATGAGGGTAGAGCGGAGTGAAGACCGCGAGGGGAAACCCGATGGAAAGGCGGGGGGTGAGCGGGGGTGGAAGGCCACCGAGTGACAGGGAAAGAGCGACGGAGACAGAGCGAATGAGAGGGAACGCGAGGTACACGCAGGATCGGCTCTGAATTTCCTTTCGCCTGCAGCGAATTTTGCATTGAAAGTATTGTTCGTTTTATGGCCCATCTACAGTTATTTTACGAATTTGCAGAGCGACCGGCTCGCGATTATTTCACGATAAAATTTCAGTATGGAATTTTCGGCTCACAGTTTCCCTCTCTATCGGCAAACACGCTTCTTTCGACGCTGCCAACACTCCGATAGCAATTATTGGAAAATCGCGACGTTTACCGTTGACAGATATGCGGGAAATTAGTGTTTTAGTGAACATTCGACGGATTATTTCCATAACCTTGTGAAACGGGAGATGGCGCCTCAGCAGTGCATTCAAACGAGTCATGTGTGAAATTTCGACAAAACAATAATTATGACACTTACGAAAGAAAAGAAGAAACCTAGATAAAACTTTCGCAGTCGAAACGAAGTCGAAACGATCTTCCACGAGACCGAGCACGTGCTCTCTCTCTCTGTTGATACCTAGAGCCGCTCCTGGAGGAGGGAGCGATGTATTAGAGGGGGTTGCCGCCAGGTAGGGGAAGGTGGCCAGACAGGCAGAGGTGGCGGGCTCGGAGGGGTCCACGAGGGCGAAAGAGAAAGATCGACGGGTGGGATCCGCAGGTGGGAGCGCGACGCGAGGAACATCGCGGAGGGGAAATAGACGTGCGCGAGAAGAAGGGGGGCGAGCACGGGGGTGGCGGAGTGCGCACGGTGCAGTGCAATGCGGGGAGAGGGGAAGACGGCGGAGACTCACTGGCAGTCTCGTTGATCCGGCTGTGAGCAGTGCGCGCCGTGACGTGACAATGGCGGCAGTCGTAATTACGGTACGGTGCGTTACTGTGATCAGCTGATTGACCGAGTCCGAGCGAGAGAGAAAGAAAGAGAGAGCGGGAGGAAGGGGGCGAGTGAGAGCGGGCGAGCGAGAAAGAAAGAAAGAAAGAACGAGAGAAAGAGCGCGCGGGCGTTCCGAAAAAAGGAGCCGATCGAGGAAGAGACGGCAAAATCCCTTCGCAACCGCGCGCGTTGGCCATGTCGTCGTCCTCGTGATCGGCGCTGAAGGTACTCGTGTCCCCCTCGTTGTATGCGAGGCATAACCGTATACATACACACAGCTCCCCCCGCCGGCAACCCCCTTTCTTCCCCGTGTCTCGACGCCGCGCGCGTACCTCCGCTCCGCTGTGTTGTTTGTGTTGGCCACGTATGCGTGCGGTTCGTACGACCGGTAGATAAATGTCTCTCAGCCATGCCCGCCGTGCGGAAGTACCGGAGGGATACCAGCGAGGTGAGCTGCTGCCTCAAGTACGTGATCTTTGGATTTAACGTCATGTTCTGGGTGAGTACCGGCGCTGAGAGTGGTGCGCGAGGGAGTCGCGAGCGCGACGACGCGAGCTGGGTCGACGAGTCCCGCGAGATCGCGGGACAACGTCGCGGGTAACGTTGCCTCTCCTGCACCTGTGGTACCTCCGTTGCCGCGCATCGGGAAATGATGAACGTCACGCGAAAAATTTCGGAGGCTACGTGGCAACCGAAAAGGCACACGCAGCTCGGAACAAATCCTAATCGCGTCATTTTCAAGCGAGAGACGATACTATTTGCTAAATTGCGTGGACGTTATCTCCGAAGGGAATATCTCCGAGTGGTATTCCGGAGGAATCTTCAGGCGCGTCATCTCCGAAAATTTCGCGTACGTATCATTCCTTTGCGAGGTAGAGGATGATTCACGTTGTCACCTATGAGGAGATCACGCGCTACACCTCCTAAAAGTCCCGGAGATTGGCTTCGTAAAAGTTTCCCGGCGTTACCGTCTGGATAATGATAGCTTCATTAGCAGTAAACAGTTAAGTGAAAACTCCAACGCCTGTGGATAGCTCCACAGACACGAGAGCTCCAATAAAAGCTTCATTGGGTCGCATAGCATCTACGACAGCCTCTGTTTTCGACTTTGCGGTGTTACGCGGACTTTGCAAAGTATTATCGGCTCCCCGTGTATATGTGTACGCGCGAAAAACACAGCGTGTGGACCGACAACAATTTCCAGAGGACCAGTTAAAATTCGCGTATCTTCCGACTCTTTGTTTCGCGTTACAGTAGGAGAGAGGGAGTTTATTACCGCGACGCGTGCGCGAGCACTGCGAGAGAGAGAGAGAGAGAGAGAGAGAGAGAGAGAGAGAGAGAGAGGGAAATAGTCCTTTTATGCTTTTGAGTAAAGTACGTCGCGATGTTTAGTTTAATAACGATCTCGCGCAAAATGAAAATATTTTTAGTTACATGGCGATCGTTGTATGTCGCGCGATAAAATGCTGAACGATAAGAGGCAACCATTCGACGCGTGCACCCCAATAAAAATTTTGCCCCATAGTCCTAATCGGGTTGATCCCACTCAGTTATCTTATTTATGCATAAGTGATCCCGAGTATCGAAATTTTGATCCTACTTTCAACCTCAATGTACCATTTAAAACTTATTTTCATACTTAGAAGCCCCTATCAATCTCTTTTAATTCTATTTAACTACCTTTACCGTGAGAGGTTTTCTTTAGGACCTTCAAGCATTTTATATATTTAATGTCATTTAGAAGCACTAAAACTATAATTTCAGTTTCCACGTGTATTAAACATACACTAATTCTTCAGAATATATAGATATTATAAGAAGTTCAGATCAAAATTTTGGTCCTTTTATTGACCTCAATATTCTGTTCAACGAAATATGAACTATTCTGAAGTCTATATCAGTCTTATTTGATGCTATTTAACATCATATATACATTAGTTCTCCAGAATATATACGCTGCAGAAAATTTCGTGTTGAAGTCAACACATTTCACATGTTCCAATTTAACCGTTAAATAGAAAACTTCAGTTTCCATGTGTATTAAACATATACTGATACTTCAGAATATACAGGTGTTAGGAAATTCAGGTCGAAAGTAGGGCCAAAATTTCGGCTAGGGATGTCATTGAGTCCTAATGATCAATAAGATCTTAATTATTAATATAATTCTTTAACAAGGTCTTACTATATTGAATTACATGGCTTATCAACCCGATAATATTATCTTATGCGAGCCAGATAACTGATTGAGATCAATCTGATTTGGACCAGGGTAAATTTCCAATCGAATATTTATTTTTCGAGTGCGAAAAAGACTGAGAAAGAATATCGACTATTCTCGACCCACTGCGTGCGTCGTCACGCTCCACGTTCTTATTTTAACTCTTATCTTATGATATCGAATAATACGGATTACAGGCCACACATAATAAACAGAAGTCTTACTGGATAATGATGTAATTATTATAGGCGATATTATATTATAAACTTTATGCAAAAATATATATTCCGAAGAAAGTAATCACATTATATATTATTACTGGATATTTGATGTTTTATAAAAGAATTAACGTTTACAAATTTCCTGTCACTGCACTGTGTTGGCTTCCAAACACAAAGGCAAAGGGAGGTTGAGTGTACTCTTGTGCAGACCTTGCCTCTAAAATACAATCAATGTATTCTTTACTGAAGTGCTATACTTATGTAACTGATGGTTCAGCTATAAGTATAGCACAGCAATAAGTAAAATCTGAAAGGATCAGTGAATAGTGGTAGTAGACTATTCTCATTATGCACTGCACTTTGCGAACACAGACAATGTCAGTATGTGCGTAAAGCGCACGAAAGCAATTGACTCCACTCTCATAAACGTAAAAAGTTGGATTTGGTATAGCGTATTTATGTATTACAGATCTTGTAGGAAAATCTTACTTCCTCTGATCAAAATCAGTGAGAAATAAGTCGGAACAGTAAAGTAGGAGTGTTTTCACGCTGGGAAAATACAGTGGATATACTCACTGATTATCGGCAAACAAATAGTCCTTTTGCTAATTCAATCAGAAACATTTTTACTGATTCGTTTCAAGAAAGTTGTTAAGCGTTTGTTCCGATACACGAGCCACTATGTGCCTAACTGTAGCACGCGCAATAACAAATTAAAATGTAAAGCAAGGAAGCAAGAAGTTAACTTTTGTAGTCCGAGGGGTTTTTCAAGCGACTTCTGTAGCCTTTGAACCAGAATTTCTTCGTATACACATATATATATAGTATTCCAGATTCTCTTCCGCAATTTTTGTAGAACGGATTAAACATAAAAATAAACATAATGATAAACATAAAAGTCCTATGCCGTTTTACGATATTCGCAATAGTAGTCGAGATATTAATTAAAAAAGATGATCCACGAAGATTATTCCGGGACACCCTGTATAACACTGACAATTAACTAAAGGAATTTTGCGTCCAGTTTGACCCAATTTACACGAGCGGTTTTCCATCTGTCGTCAGGCACTGCATATCTCAGATTGTTTAAATATTTTGCGCACCCGAAAGACCGCAAGATATAAATACGAAGAAACAGATTCGGCATGTCACACGAGCCGAATCTTCTTTAATTAATATCTCAAAATTTATTGCGAATGTCGCAAAACGGTATGGAATTTTTATGTTCATCTCAGTCTATATTATTACAATTCTATATTATTACAAAAATTGCGTTCTATATTATTACAATTATTACAATTATTACAATTATTACGTTCTATATTATTACAAAAATTGCGAAGGAGAGTCTGAGACTTGTCCCAGACACTTGTGTATGTGTGTCGAAGAGAGTAGATTGATAAAAAATAAGATCCCCGCCGCGCCACTATAGTGACTTGTCGGATTGTGGGAGTTAATGTTGTCGAACGGAAAAGTCATCATCGGCGACGCGATTGATCGATTATGTTTCCCGAGCGTGTCTCGTGCTCGCTTTTCCGTCCCGTCTCGTCGCTCACGGAGTTCCCGCCGCCCTCGGCGGAACGAAATCTCCGCCGGCGGAATGCGATTACGTCCGTCATGTCGGCCGAAGAATTTCCACCGAGGCGTTGTAGCACTGACGGTTAGACAGATGTCAATTACGATATCTTGCGCTAGGAGCTATCGAATAATAAAATCTTATTTATCGTAAGAGGATCGACTTGCCGTATCGTGTAATTTGTTCCAACGCCGTTTTCCTAAGCGGTGAACGTCTGTGTCGGAAACTCGGGAGCGGACGCGAGAGGCCCCCCGGCCTTATCGCGGCGCAATTCGAGTCTCCATGCGATCAATACGCAAATATATTCATACCACCGCGTTTAGTACCAATTATTGGCTGTTTGATGCCCGGCACAGAAATAACACGTTGAAAGCGGGAGTCTCTCCGTGAATACGCCACGTCGGCATATTGTGTGTTACCATTTGAAGCGTGATGTCAAAACAGAGATATCGACTTCGGCCATCGCTCAAATTAATTGTCACGCGATAATTTTAGAGCAGAAGTGAATCGAACGCAACGCGCGCGCGCACACGCAAACACACACACACACACACACACACACACACAGAGAGATACACGTCGTTTCAGAGAGAACGATTTTTCGATGGCGAGCAATCGAGATTCGACCGTTGGTCAGGAGGACCAACACACATAACGGCCTACCTCTCGCATTTTTCCCGGGGTGAGAATGCCGCGAATGGCCCGCAATGCAGCTCGTGCGTGCCGCGAAGTGTCCCAATTGCGAGCACCGCGACGCCGTGCAACGCGCATATATGCGTTATGGTGTGCATATCGCCCAGCTTGCGGTGCGCATCGGTCGTAGGAAGCGCGCGAGGACTCGGGCCGCATCGGTCGCGCAAATCACTCGAGGACTCCGCAGGATCCCGGCATCCTCGCGGGGCCGAGAATTTCCCCGTGGGAACGCACAATCCTGCTTGTATTTCCGAAACGAGACGACATACGTCCGCGGTACACTTTTTTCCTCATAGTTACGAATGATGTCTCGTTAATTCTCGCACAATGCCGATCGCTCCTTACCCCGGAACAAGTTGGCGATCGACACGCCTCAACAATGCCTCCCCTCTTGAATGTCGACGAGACGAAACTCGCGATTAAAGCTTCAGTTTCGGTGAAATTACGCGGGCGCGTGCGGTGCGCCCACGCAACCGCGCGTGTTCCCCCTCGGGAGACTTGACTGTTCGAAGAGAGGATTAATTAAGGAGCAACCGCGAGATTTCCAGTAGCCACCTGATGGTTTTATTCATTTGGGAAGAAGACAGTATATTCTTTTCGACAGATACACCCAAAATCTTGTGTTATAAAAATGCAACTCATATTTCACAAATCTCTTAATTTATCCACTCTGATGATTGTGATTAATTTAACATAAGACAAATACGTAAACAAATAATACAGAAGTCGGAAATTAACGCAAAAATGTAACACTTGAAAATTTTCATATCAAGTTTTTAACATGCTTGTTTATTAATTTAACAACAAATCTTTTATTTATCTTTTTATTTATACAAAATGTCCCAGGTTACCATTCTCAAACTTCGCAAGAATGTAGAGCGATTTAGGTAAGCATACATTAGGTCAAACTGACTAAAAAAGTCCTCCACCATTTTGCAAATGACCACATAGATTTTAAGATATTAATTAAAGAAAATTTGTGCATTATCACACACAATCATGTAACAATGTTCTTTCATGAATAATTAAAAATCTACGTGGTTATTTGCAAAATGATAAAAAGCTTTTTGTTCAATTTGACTTAATGTATAAGCATATATCATTATTACAGTTCACCTATCATATGGCGCGTGATTATTCACCATTTTTCTTTAATTAATATCTCGAGATTCATGACGAATATCGCTAAACGGTATAGGACTTTTATGTTCACCTCAATCTGTTATATGCTCTCGCGAAATTTGAGAATGATGGACCACTCTGTATATTATTTTTAGTGTGGACGGATTGATTTCAACGCAAATGCAAAGTGTCTTTTCACCGTGTGAAACTACGAAATTTTAATTTACAAGCCTCTTCAATGAGTGATACCATAGAATTTCAATGCGCAAGTGACGGAGAGTCGGGAGAATTGCACATGGCAGTCTCCACGCCCCTCGCGGAAGATTCGCGTTTAACCCGCGTATGCGTTCCGATCGCATACGCGACATTTGCGTTTTTTAAAGGGGATAGCGCGAGCCAGCCAATGATTTCATTCGCGGGCGAACATCGCGCGCGTTGCCGTTTCGTTCCATTGATTTACGTTCTTTCCGATCGAGCGGCCGTCCGCTCACGACGGATAACGCGCTCACGATAGACGGCGATAGATCAATTCCGCGCGGCCGTTTGCGAGCGGCGCGCGTTGTCGCCGACGTTGATACAACGTTGTTTACAAATCGTAATTTTATTTCGTGGCCGCGCGTGTTGGCTCGAAGCGTGCGTTACCGCGCGCGGATTGATTTATGCGCGATGGAGCGAACACGACGAGACAACGCGATCTTCGACCTCCACGGGCTGCGTTCAGAAATCCAGGCCTTTGGGTTAAAAAGGTAACCCACAGTCGTTCAAAAATTAACTCGGATAAGATAAAGTGACTCGTTAATTACGTTCAGAAATATCGAGTAAATTTTATGATATCTACCCTGAAGTTGGTTTTCTAACCTCTGAACAGGTCATCGAAATAACTCTCTATTATTTGATGCCAAAGTAGGAAAAATTTCAATAAGAAGAAAATGAAATAGAACACTGAAGTATCTATTATTAGTAATGCTATTATTTCTTCACGATATATATTGTCTAGAAAATGGCAATTCAATCGTTTAAAATAATATGATAATACGATGATCAACACGATAAGCAGATATTTCTGCTGATTTGTGGTTCTGAATATCAAGTTATTTATCTTTAGAACTTTTATTCGGCTTGTTATATTTTTTACATATATTTCAGAAGATTACCAAAGATTGGTACACTTGGTATTGATTGCCATTAATATTTTAGTAAAAAAAGGTAATGTAAAAGGTAGTCTTATTATTTTATGAGAAAAATATTGTCAATAAATAATCATAATTAATTGAATGTGAAATAACACATCTTTATATATTGCATATCTTAATAAGTCACTTTTAAAAACGTTTCAAAATTAATGATTTCGAATTAAACATGTTTTGCAAAATGTTTCTCATTTTGCCTCGCATAGAAAATATAATAAAATTAAGTAATGTTCTTAAGAAGACATTATTTAATTTCATTGTGTTTTCACTTTTAATTCTTTTTTCACTGTAAAATTTGTGTTTTCTTATAGTGGACATTTAAAAAATACTTTAATTACAGTACGAAAAGAGAATTGATTAATTTATTTTTAATATATTTAACATTTATTGAAACATTATGGTTTCCATCATGTCCCAAGTTCCCGTGATGAAAAATTGCGTTCAAAATTGCGCGCGATTTAAAATCGCATTTAAAATTGCATGTAAAATTGCGCATAAAATTGCGCAAGATTTAAAATCATATTTGCGATACAAAATTGTGATGCAATATATCGCATTCATTGCGATTTTTAAAGACAATCACATCGTGATACACAATTTCACCGCATATCCCTAGTTAGCGCGCGCGTGCGGATTGATTTACGCGCGATAGAGTGGATACGACGAGACAACGCGATCTTCGACCTCCAAGTCGGGTCCGCAGGCGAATCCTATTTCTTTTGCGTGACGTAAGCCTCGAGCTATGCAGGCACGACATTACGACGACGTCGACAGATCCTATGGTCAATTTCTCTCAGGCTCAACAAATTGGCACTTAAATTAGCGACGGAAAGGTCAAGGCGATGATTTGTCAAAAGTGCGAGTCGCAAGAAGATGCAATTAACAATTAACGACTGAGTCTCACGTATAGAACGATTAAAATCGCTTTCTCGTAAATATTAATTTGCAACTTTATTCAAGCGCGAAGTGCTAATTTCAAGAGATTCTTCCCCAAATGGAACCTTTTATACTTCATCAAGACCCCCGGAAAATTTATCGCTTCTGTTGAAGTGGCCGTAGTTAAGTGAGAATGATCCAGTCCACATGAACGTTTCGAGACAAATGAAGATGAAAATTTGATACACGATTTCCAAAGTTTACATTACACTGAAGCTTTTCGCAATCGTCCAAGTCAAGCATGGTCAATTTTCTTCTCTTTGAACGTATTCATTGACAACTCTTGAAAATGGCTAAAAAGGACGCAGCTAGTATATAAATAGAATGGCATAACTAATAGAAAATAAAAATTATTTTTTAATTAATTTTTGGTGCCTATAAGACTTGGATTTCCTTTTTTTTTTATTTAGATAGACGAATGAACTACTTTAAGAATTAATAACAAAAGTTCAAGAATCATGATTTTGTTGGCTGGAATATTCTTGCATAACTACGGCCAAACGTAAATCCCTTCCCGAAGAAGCGAAGTGCGACAGTTGTCTTCCAGTTGGCATATGAAAACAGAGCAAGAAGAATCGCTTGTGTCTATTTGGAGAATTGTTCACGAGTTTCATTGTTGATAAATGACGCATCGAACCGTTCGATTCGACACACCGCTTTTTCTCGGCAAACGTGCGCCGATTAATAGCAGGCTCTCTGTTGAAACTTCACACTTCACGCGAACGGTGAAAAATGTTAGTGCGTGAGTCACGCGCGCGCCACCCCAAAAACCGATTGTTCTCGCGGGTTAAAGTAACCGCGTGGTAATGAACTCCGTGCGAGCTTATTTCACCGGGACGGATTAAAGGTATTATTGATTTTCCCCCGCGGAGCTGTGGCGGGCTGGGTTCGGGCTTTTCGCGAAATGTAGCACTAGCCTAGTGATATGTGGTGGGAGAGAGAGAGGGGGGGAGGGAAAGGGGGAGAGCGAGTGAGTTCTTCCTACTAGGCACTCCGCGTAATTAAATAGCGGCCATGCTACGAAAAGCCGCGTATACTGTGAGACCTATTTCGTGACTCGCCAACGAAATGATAAAAATGATATTAATTGCGTCGATTTAATAACAAGAACAGCTGATACACCACGTGAATGTATCACGCGCTTATTAGAGAGAGAGTATTTTTTGAACGAACGTATTATTTGTCGAAGACCGTTAATTGTCGGAACTTGTTAATTGCCAGAGCGTTAGCACGAGATCCTAAGTAGAATATCGTGTACGTTGGACGGCAGCGCGCGAAAATCCGCGAAATCACGATTCCTCGGACCGCTCTGTGTGAGCTAATAAAAGTCGCAACTTCGTTCGTACGATATTCTTTCGACGAACTTGCAAACATTCGGCTGGGCGCTAAGTTTCGTAGTTCGAAAGTCGCGGCGAGTTAACCTCACAACTATCGGCGTTCCTCGGTCTATATACCGAGTGCGTCGAAAAAGAGAAAAAGGAGGAACAGAGAGAGACAATAAAAGCAAGAGAAAAGAAGGAGCAGAGGAGAAGAAGAGAGAGAGAGAGAAACTTGGAGGAAAACATGCGTTTCGTGAAACATCCCTCTCGCCTCTTTCCTAGCTTACGGTCGGCGCCGTAAAATTTTTATGCGCCGCTGAAAAATAATAACGGTCGTCGCGCGCGCGCAAATAATTTCATCGCGGAGGCAAAAGTTTTTCCGCGGTACCGCGGCGGTTTTCCTCGACCGAAAGGAGCGAGGCAGAGAGACAGGCAGAGAGAAAGAGAGAGAGAGAGAGAAAGAGAAAAAGCGAAAAAGAGAGGGGAGATCCGCGTGTAAAGTTGCGTCGGGCAAAATGAAATATTCGTGCGAAACATTTATGGCCGGCCGGATGAGCGAGAAAGAGAGAGCATCTCCGAGAGATCATTCGCGATTCTGTAACAAACTCGTAACGCGATTTTGCTCGCGCCCTCCGTCGCGCGGGCGCGTCTTTTTCGTTTTGAGTTGCGGGCGGAAACGTTTTTCTCACGTTTTCCTCTCTCTAAAGCGCGCTGCCGAGCGAGGTGCTTACCATTCGAGGTTGTCTCGTCGTTGTCGTCGTCATGCGATTTGCATCGCCAGTCGACACCGTCGCGGCACTACATCGATGCAGTTATTGCGCTTATCGTTGCTTGCGCAGCTGGTCCGTCGTGGTTTTCACTCGAATTAACGTCCGTCGCATCGGTAGCTACGCCAGACTTGTTTTCGTACTAACGATGGAGGAGGAAAAGGAGAAGGAGGAGGATAAAGCCGCGTTCAAACTTGTATCGTATCGAGATTTGTATTATCATTATCGGCCAAGGTGTCACATTGTGTTCGCATATCAACAATTGACACGCATACGATTTGGTTGGCATTATTTGGTGATGTTACTCGTGCCGATTGAGAGAAAGACCAAGTAATAACTATCAAAATTTGGTACTTGTTAATATATTCATTCCAATAATGCGGGCCAAACACAAAATGATAATTAGGAAATAATTTTGTTATATAAAGTAAATATATAGTTCTCAGAGCCAAAATTTAATTGCTTGAACTATATATTTAGATGATTAAATTAGATTCTGGAAGTTTATTACCAAATCTTGGCAGCAAAAAACAAGATATTTGTCAATTATTAGTAAAGCTTGTACCCGAGATGAAATTTTTTTATTTTATTCGAAAAACCTCACTTCAACTATTTCAACTGCTTTAAGCATCTATATTTTTTATTTCTTACATTGATGCTATTTATCGCTTCATCCGTGTGTAACAGATATTAAATATTCGGTGGCTATTACGGTGGTCTTTAGTCCATTTGACTGTGATTAAAGTCCTTTGTACATCAAATCTATTATATATTTGGTTAATACTATCATATTTGGTATTAGTTGCCGAATTTTTATTTTTCCGTAACTAAATACTTTTAGTAATAATTAACAGTCTTTTTTCCAGTGTACATGCATTATTGAGAAAGCAAAACATAGTGACAGTTAAAATTTTGAGTCGTATTTACGGAATATTTGGTCGATCTCATTTTAACTAAATTTTGGTTCAGTGTAGCAAATTTCTTTTTATAACAAAGTCCCCCTTTTTAGTGTAATGATACACTACGATTGTAATTGATCTAGAATCGATATTTTCTCGTTACATCAAAGAAATGATACGTGATATGGACACAGTCAGTGCGGAGACTATCCTCATCTGTATCGCATGAAGACAATGTAGAACTGAAAATATTGATGTATTATAAATGGAAAAATACGAAAAATACACACTAAAGATACAAATGCAGGATACGAGTTGAAAACTAAACTCCATCATGATACTATATCAGCATATTGTATCATGATCTGATTGGCGACACGATGATACAAGTCTAAACATACTTTAATAGGTTTAAGTACTTCTGTTCTGCACGCTGACCGTTCGCTCAAGAAGCGAAAATAGATTAACGAATATCACATCTCGGATATAGATTATTGAAAAGAGATAAACAGAGAAGTACATTTTTATTTCTCGAAGACCATTTTGTATTGACCGACCGAATCGTAGTATCTGACGATAGATGAAAAACGCTCGTGTATATGTAATTAGTTATATGTAATTACATTATATGTAATTATCAAACTGAATATAAAATTTCTCTACCATTTTGAAAACAATTGAATAAAATTTCTAGTTATTAGTTGAAGAAGATTGGTGCAGAGTACAACGGTAAGTACACGGAAAGAATAGTATATCTTGCCCACGCATAAGTCTGATTGTACCGACGAGATACAATATTGAATCTAATTGGCATAACCAGTCTTATACGCGAGACAACCATACTGTTTTTCCCGTATACGATTTCCGTTGTGGATTTACACATTAGATTAGTCCTCTGTTATTTTGCAAATGACCACGAAGATTTTGAGTTAATAATTAAAAAAGATTTTGAGTTAATAATTAAAGAAGACTACGTTGAGAAAAAGTAATTGGATTAATGAAAATATCGGCGCACATTCAAAAAATAGACTTGCAATAATAGTAATGCAATAATAGGATACAAGAAATTAGAGCTGAAATAGTAAACGACTAGCGAACATTGCGATATGCAATATATTTTGTATTTAATCAATATAGACGACATAGATAGAATCTTCATTAACTATTTGTGAAAAAAAAGTCTCTCTGTGTAGCATCCATCCAGATTAAAGTCTGTTACTAAAAATCGACAGTAGACAAAAAAGAAGATAAAAAACAGCGACAAAAAGCAAACAAAAAAAGGCTAGTGACGAGAGATAAACGAATGTATAATTCTCACAGTCAGTCATCTAAATTTGCTCGCAGATATTACTAGAATGTTGCTGCTGTAAATTCCATTAACCACAGACGATTTTCCAACAGATGCGAAAAACAGCAATACATTTTCGCTGTGACGTTTAGAATTCTACTTGGACCAGCAAAATATTTTCTTGAGTGGTATGCTAAAACTGATCAAATTATATTGATCACAATATTGAGTGATAAAATTGATGATATTATTGCGCTCTATACGATCTGTGTATTGGTTTTTATTGGTCCCCTGTTATTTTCGATTGATCATTTATCAAGAGAGTCTTCACTCTTTTACTCTTATTGACCCGCTGTTATTTTTGTACGCGGCTATTTGCGAAATGGTAGAGAATGCGTCATTCTTTTAATATCTTCGGCAATTTTGTTAGGTAATTTTGTTAGGCAATTTTGTTGATGGATCGCCCGGAAACGACAATCATCTTTGGATGCCCGAGTCATTTTGATCTCTTTGAATTCTAATATTTAAAAACTCTGTGTTATTCTTTGCGCGTGACGTCTAAGCATAGTACGGACATAATTATAAATATATATAGGCATTTCCTATATAGCAAACACATAACAATTTTCATAATTTTTCCAAACTTATAATTTCCTACAATAAGACATTCATAATTAATAAGTAAAATGTATTTATACATCCTTTGTTCTTGGACAACAAGAATAACAATGACAATTGAATAAAGGAATTTTGCGTCCAGTTTGACCCAATCTACACGAGCGGTTTTCCATCTGTCGTCAGGCACCCTGTACATCTCGTATTGTTTAAACGTTTTGCGAAAGGACCGCGGAGAAATAAACGCGGAGAAACAGGTTCGGCATGTCTCACGAGCCGAATCCGTTCACCGCGCTTTCTGCATGGCTGCCCTCGAACAGATGATTGGCCTTGCTAGCTGACGATGACTCCGTGCCGTACACTCCCGCTTTTACACGTCACTCCCTCGTGCGTGTGAACGGCCGCGAGTACGCTCGTGCATGCGTGCGTGTCCCGTGTGATTTTCCGTGGGTGCCCGACCGACACACGAGAGAGACCGCCGATACTGTTCTTCGCGAAAACGTCAACCTGCCTGCCTGTCCGCCTACCTGCCTGCCTGCCTGCCTGACATGTATCTCGTGTCGCGTTGTGTGACTTTGAATAACGCGATAAAGCTACACCGTTATATTTCCGCAAAGATTTACGATACAATGCGAATGTACACGTATTCGTAGCGCGAACGCCGTTGCGCGCCACGAATTGATGATATATTATAAAGTGTAAGAAGACGTAAATAAAATTCTGCGGAGGGAATTTTCAGATATGTTCATCCTAACACGGCGATCTGGTGAATTTTTATTTCCCGAGACTTTACGATATAATAATATTGCATCGGCAGTATCTTGTTATATACTGCGTTGCGCTGCGTAACGATACATAACAGACATTGCAAACGTATCGTGGATGAATAATATAACAGAAAAATAAGGATTTCTCTGCTATGGCGAATAATAGTTTACCGAAAATTTATTCGTTGCAGTAACTAAAAATTTGTTGCTGTAACGAATATTTTCGCTACGTCGATTTCACAGCTAAATATATATTTATTGGCGGTTATATTTTGAGATATCTATTTAGATATTATTTAGGTGGGATTTAGCTATCACATACAAATTCCCGCTGTCGCAGCTAATTCTTTTTTTCCGTGATCGCGAGAGGACCTAAAAATATTCACACGTCACTTCTATGTCGTGACACATCTCTCGATTATCGAGTTGCTGATGCGTCACTTTTTTAACATCATCGGCGATTTTGTTGATGGATCGCCCAGGAACGACAACCTCTTTTGGATACTCGAATTATTTTAACCTCTTAAAATTATTCGTATCAATGATAACATCTGAGCATACTATGAACATAATTTTCAATATGTAGACATTTTCTGTGCAGTAAACATATAACAATTTTCAAAATTTTTCCAAACTTGTAATTTTCTGCAGTAAGATGTATTCATAATTATTAAGTAAGATGTATTTATAATTATTATTTTTTTTACTGTCTATAATTAGTACAGAAAGAAAATTATTGAATGGAAGAACGTAGAATTAAATATAAACTTAATCAGAATTAAAAAACTGAAATCTTAAAGAATATCGAGTCGTCCCTGCTCGATAAACTGAAATGTTCGCGAAACGTTGGAATTAGACAAAGAAGAATTCACGCGGCTCAAATCCGGGAACTAAATCTAATTTTCAAACAATAGTTTGTGTACCGGCTTTATAACACCGACAATTAAATAAAGAGTAAAAATGATCCTCTGAAGCATCCTCTGAGGTAATTAATAATCTGACATAATTCATTGCAGTATCATCGATCTTTCGCGTCACTCTTAGTTCCAAAAATAATTTAAAGTTTCTTTTTTGTGAACCACGAGAAACACAGAAATAGCGATAACAAGGAGATCTCAGAGGAGTGCAAATGAATCCATCGGGCATTCTGGTGTTAAAAATTCCCTAGGTCCGTCCCTGTCAATTCTCCCTCCCTTTGCCGCTGTCCTCCCTCCCCCCCCCCCCCCCCCCCCCCCC
>NW_022639472.1:2292399-2301704 GCF_010583005.1 Odontomachus brunneus
CCACCGTCATCCGTGGCCGGCGGCGGCGTTTCAGGAATCTCATTACAAAAGTTGCTCGTACAACCGGTTTGTAAGCAGTGCAACCGGCCACCATGCCGCAGAGTTCGCGCAAGGATACGGGCGCAAGTCTCCGTTCGGCACGTCTTATCTGCCAAGATGGACTTCCGGTAATCGCGAGCGGACAGACGGAGGACGTACGCGCGCGTTCAGCTTCCACGGGCACTTCTAGGACGACGATGATGAGACGGCGCTCTTCGTCGATTCGCCTCCGGTCGCGGTCGGATGACACTATCGGCTGATTCAACTCGTTTTGCGGTCTCATACGTGACAGAGACCACGTGTGGACTTTTCGGTATGATATTTCCTCGTCGGAGAAAATCGCGTCAAGTGCGCCGCGAATCGACGACTTGCCGGGCTTCGTTCACTTCGAGCGTTCAGAAGCACTTATCACTCAAGAAAAATAATCTTGCAATCATAGCGAAAAGTATCCAGATACGAAAAATTAACTAAGATTGAAAATGATCAGAAAACACCGCGACATCGTATATATTTTGTATTTAATCAATACGGATGACGGAGACAGGATTTTTATCTAGATTATATGTGCAATTTAGCAAGAGAGTCTCTCTGTGACATCCATCCAGATTAAAGCCCGTTACACTTCTAAAAATTGACTGTGGCAGACAAAAGAGACCAACGACGAGAGATAAACGAATGTATAATTCTCATAGTTACCTACATTTGCTCGTGGATATTGTTAGAATGTTGCTGTTGTAAATTCTATATATATACCACAATTGTAAATTTCATTCCATTTTATAAATTCATTGATGTACTAGTGAGCAAAGATTAGAATCACCGATCGATTTTTTTCATAATTCTACGTACTAAAATATTAAGGTGAGGTTATCGAAAAATGGATAATTTACGAAATATTTTATATTCTGTACTTAAAAGTATGAGAATAAAATGTAAAATATCTCAGAAAGTATTCACTTTACGACAATTTTACTCCAATACTTTTGTACGTAGAATAACCAAAGGAATCGACTTATGTTGACAAAACTATATTCTATTTAAAAATTACAATGTGATCTTTATGTAACTTTGATGTTGTTAAAGTTACATAATCACGCAAGGTCAAACTGATTTTATTACTTTGTATCCCTATCCATGCATCTGAAAAATTTTTATCCATGAGGAGTTACAGAAGAGATATTAAAATGTGTAATTTACAATGAGACACTCTGTATGTAATAATGCAAAGTCCGCGTTAAATCTGCTATGTGTTGTCACATTTCTCTCTGCGGAGAATCGGAAATTACCGTCGCTAAAGGCTATTTTAGCAGACGAACTGCAATTAACGACAGAATTCAGCACAGAGTTCTATTCGCGATTTCATGGGTCAAATCGCCCCGAAAGTGCATCCAGCTGCGAGCATCGCTTTTGCTCTAGGGGGCCGAGAATTTTCGCGAATGTGCATCGCGCGCACATGAGAAGGAAGCGCGTTGAAAACGAAAAAAAAAAAACTATCGGGGGGCGAATTTCGGGTGAAGAGGAGCGAATGAGCGGCTCTGACGCCGAAGTAGTATAACGATCGAGAAGTCTTTCGGGAGGCAGCGAGGGATAAGATAATGGCATTCGGAGGGATATACGATGCATTGAGGCGAAACGGCGCCGGTGGTGGTGGTGGTTCATGCACTTTGTCGAAATCGCGAACATCAAAGGCCACCGGTCGCGCGCATCGGCACAAAGGTGCAGCACATACGATCGCGCCGGCATGCATCCGGAATAGTTCGCGGTGCAGGCAGCGAATGCAAAGCGACTCGTCCCGGTTACTCCAGGTATTATGTTAATGTTAAGCGCACGGTCTCTCAAAGGGCTGCGCAGAGGGCCGCAGGGAGCGCGCGATGTAGGTGGACCGGCCATTCGTCCTGTCGTGTCGAGGAAATTGCATCAAGTCGGACGAGCCGAACGAAGGGCTTCAAACAATTCGATATAATTCACATGGGAAGTAATTGTAACTTTTAGGGCTCATGTATGAATCAAACATTACTTTTATTAATCTTTTCTTGCTACCAATTTTTGTTTACTGAAGGCACAATCTCTGTATTTTACTTTCACTTTATTAAATATATTAATATAATGTAATTGTAGCACAAAAAAGCTAAAAGTTTTCAGTTTTGACGCTAAAGGAATAGAACCGGAATAGAAAGGTATATTCGTCCCAACGATAACAAGTAGAGTGATAGAGCTAATGTGCTCTAAATTCTCAAAATATTATTTATTCAATAAGATTATTAGGGCGAAACATTTGTCTCGTTGATAGCGAAAGGGTTAATACATTATTTTTTTGCTTCTAATATTATTATTTTTGCAGCAGTTATTCTTACTTGGCCAAATTTTCGGATACTATTTTTTTTTATAGTAAATAGAAATACAAGTGTAAACAATGATATTTTATTTTAATTTTATCTGTGTAAGCAAGGAACGTATATTTAACGTTTTTCACCTTTTTTCTTAAGTTTATAATTAAGTATAGAATTAAATATAAAAATTTCTTAAATATACCGTTAAGGTGAAAAATAATTATAATTAATTTTCCGAAGGATTTTTGAAAAAGATGATTCAACTCTTTAGAGTCCGTATTAATAGTCGTTATTACTTGAAACTTGTTCTACGTGAGATATTCAGAATCTGAATTTAAAATCAGATGAGAATTTTTCATTTGAATTGTATAATATGTGCAATGTCACATTTACAATTGCAGTTGAGCTGAAAAATTCACGTCTAACTCTAAATTAAAATCTGGATGTTTCACCTGAGGCAAGTTTCAAGCAACGACTATTAGTACGGAGCTAGGTGATATGTTCGGAAAAGTTTCGTGGTAGAATATTAAATTCTCTTTGATTTACTTAACAGTTGTAGACTCATTTAACTCCTAATAGATATAAATTTGATATATTGTGTATTCTATTTCTCAAAATCCTTCAAAGAAAATAGCAATAAAGGGAAAAAAAATTTAGTTATGCTTATTTTTAAAAAATGTTCCGGGGGGAATCGCGCAGTTTGTTTAAATTACTACTGATCCCTCCGCGTGTAGTTGTAAAACGATTTAGACATAATAAAGTTGGGAGCTCAACAAACTATTAGACTTGAAAGTTATTACTGACGACCTTACGCAATAACAATAATAATAATATAATTTAAAAAACTGAATAATAATACTAATAATAATTAACAGTAGTAATTAATAGTAGTTAACTATAATTAGTAACAATTAATAATAATTAATAGTAATAATTAATAATAATATAATTACTGGAAAAGTCTGTCACACACACACACACACACACACACACACACACACACACACACACACACACACACACACACACACACACACACACACACACACACACACACACACACACACACACACACACACACACACACACACACACACACACACACACACACACACACACACACACACACACACACACACACACACACACACACACACACACACACACACACACACACACACACACACACACACACACACACACACACACACACACACACACACACACACACACACACACACACACACACACACACACACACACACACACACACACACACACACACACACACACACACACACACACACACACACACACACACACACACACACACACACACACACACACACACACACACACACACACACACACACACACACACACACACACACACACACACACACACACACACACACACACACACACACACACACACACACACACACACACACACACACACACACACACACACACACACACACACACACACACACACACACACACACACACACACACACACACACACACACACACACACACACACACCAATAATAACTCTTAATTATGACAGTTTAGTGAGCTCTCAATTTTATTGTGTCTAATTTGGTTTTGTAATCCACTGCACAATATTAGATCTGTGAGACCTAAACGAGTATTTGATCACCCATCAATTTTCGTAAAGCGACCGGGAAAATATCAACATAGAGCAGATTTGTTTGTGTAGATTTTGATTTTATTACGCTAGCTTTATCTTATAGCTCAAGTTTTCCTACAACTCTAGAATAAAAGTGTCAAGAAGTATTGATATTGAACAAAGTTATATAGTAGTTTAACATTATATAGTTACCCAGGTCTGACAGACGCAGATTCTACTGTGTGTCCAAAAAAATATAATTGTACGCGGAGGTTGATCCGAATTGCCTATATCATGTTTATGAAGTCAGTCAAGCAATAATTGGTTACCTGAGAAGTTGTAATTTTGAAATTCGAAAATATATAACATCTCCCCTAATTTATATAGGCAGTCGCATAATTATATCAATATTACGTAAGATACTAAATTAATATTCAGCTTTAGTATCGCCATATAAAACAAAAATGCCTTGCGCGCGGTTGCATAAAAATTAAGAAGTTCGCCGCATACGACGATTACCCTCCCTCTGGTGCAACTTTGATAAAGAATCCACCGAAGTTGCAGAGCGTGGCGAGGCGTGCGGGAGCAGGGAGTAGACGCTTAACAAGCGGCTACTCGGGGAACAATTTTAAGAATTAAACTTCTCCGTGACTCCACAACCGATCTCCGCAATCCTCGGGGGGAGACGAAGTGCGCGCTGGTGGGCGGCCCCTCTTTGTAATCTTATCTCACTGGTGTAACGTGAGCGCGCGTTACATTGCTGACGCCAAGATTATTAAAACGAACTCCCGGGTTTTAACTCCGCCGGTGCCGCCGCTGCCGCCGTCGTCGTCTCCGTCCCGTTACTCCCGAAGTCCGACGAGAACTTTAACAGGTGGGCGATACGCGCCTCCGTCGGCTCCTACGCGAATGCCCCTCCCTTTTCCGTAAACAGTTCGACTTTCATCGGGCCGCGGGTAATTAGCGGCCGAGTAATCGCTTATTAATTAGTTACTAATCGCCGCACACCGTTAACCGATCGTAAACACATCGCATAACGCGAGAGAACGCCTTTTTCCTTCCGGAACTTTTAACTCCTCATGTACAATCGTATTTTCTGGAACATTACACAGCACAGTCTGGCTACGCCGACTGTGAATTATCACACAGAAAATTGCATATTGCATTCAGGTAAATGTTACTTGTCCCAAGTATTTCATAACTTTATACTTTATACGTCCGCAAATATATCACAAGTTCGTCATAAGTAGAAAATTTAGAATACATTCTTTTGGATAATAAGCGAGATGGACACTGTTTAAATTAACGATTTATCACGGTACATATCACATTTCGAAAGAATTAGATAAAATTATTTTCTTTAATAAACATTATTCTCTTTGACGATATAAATAGCTTATATCAACTCGGGAGAAAAGTTGAGTTAAACTTCTTACTCGTTACTACACTTGACAACTCATTTGGTTACTGTTACTTTCCTGGACAGTCAAATCAACACCATGATTAATAAACTTTGCTGAATGCTTAGCTAGTTTGATACAAATAAAAAATTATAGGAATATCAAATTATGCTGAAAAAATTGGGGCATTTAGTTCGCTATGTACAAACCTACAATTGAATTCAGCTCGATTCTAGTTATTCTGATCGATTTTCTTCATGGTGCAGTAAGTTTAGCATTTCAATGAAGAATATTAAATTAAAACAAAACTCGGTTTGTGTGCTTACAACATAGAGTCGAACCAATTTTTTTAAGTTGGATATAAAGTTTTATAATATCCTTGTAAAAAGAATAAATTCTTCTTTTGATGATAATTCTAAAATTTACATCAAATACATATTTTAGGACATTATCGAAATACTCTTTATTGAAGATAACCATTATTTGAAGAAAAGTAAACTGTATAATCACTTTTTCCAACAGTAAAATAATATTTTGCTGTATAAATAATTTTGTTGAAAGTTAATATTTTTACCTATTTTTTCAGAGATACAGAAAAGTCTCAGCCATGAGATAGTAATATAGTAAAATGAAAGTTTGCAAACACATTTGCGCTATTTTGAAATTTCCCCGGATCCTTTGTGAAAATTGATGAGCGATCGAATATTCATTTGGATTTTGTAGATCTAACATTGTACGTAGAAAATATTTGGATTCTCATTAATTTCTCCTTGAGATCGGTAAGCACGAATATATGCAATTATATACAAAGAAAAACGTCGCGGTGTGACCGCGGCTCACATTAAGCTTCCTTTCTCGAAAGACGGTGGAAACCGTGTCAGCTCACACATTTCTTTTACACCTTGTCCTCGCGCATTATCAGTACTCATCGCGCGAGATAATGAGTGATGCTAATTAACGGCAGAAATAAAGGCCGCGCGCGCGCATCGCTTACCGGCTCGAGATGTAAGGCGACGTGGATGGGCGTTATGTCGAGATAAGCTGTAACGTCGATTCGCTTTCTAATCGTTACGTAATCTGATATCACGAATGTGGTTACGGTATAGTTACCGTCCGGCCTGTCTGCGCGACGCGTGTCGAAATCGCGATCCATTGTCAGTTTTGGGTCGCGTCGAGTCCTTCCTCCTCTTGTCTCCTTGCTAATGTTTCCAGGAGTGTACATTTTATAATCAAATTTTTAATTTCTGTGTGTTTTTCGTCCTGCTTATCCGAGTAAAAATTTTAGCTGTAATTTCCAGCTGCTGAGCCTTTTAAAATCTGTGTATTCTGGAAGGACTCGTAGAGGAAAGACCGGAATAAGTTGACAAAATCGATTATTTCTACTATTCTTTAATAAGTTTCCGAGTTAAGGAAGTATTCAAAGCAGAGTTAAATAAGATTTCAAAGCCATTATTGACACGTTTAGAAATCTCGCTTGATTAATTCTGTAATTTGTTAAAAAATACCAGAAGTAATCGATTTTACCGATTCACTACGGTAGCCAACTAGCCTCAGTTTAATATACATGGTAGCCAAACTCTCGCCTATGTTTAATATACATGGAAACTAAACTTCAATTTAGCGTCTTTAAATAACAGAAAGTGCACAGAATGTTGCACTTGTTTTAAAGAAGACCTAAAAGACGATAAAGTTAGTAGGTTAAATAGAATCAAATTGATACATTGAGAAAAAAATCTAAAAAATATTTATTCGATGGGGATATTAATAACATTTTAAAAATATTAATATAATATTTACTTAATAATATTTTAATATATAATATTAAAAATATTTACTTAAATTTAAATTCTTTTATTTAAATAGAAGAAACAGTTGTTTTCGTGAAAAGCTGAGGAGATCTTAAAAATACATATACTTTCTTGTATGAAAAACATTTACACGTATATATTAATATAAGTAAATATGTTATATTAGTCTCACCGAATTAATAGTTTTTATTTCTTAGATATTTTTTCTCTCAGTGTATAAGCATTAAAATATCAACATGTAGGCGTTAAGTGGAATATTGAAAATAGGATCAAAATTTCAAGAACAAAACGTCAGTCTATTGTAAGATTATGAAATTAGTATTAAAAAATCCTACAAAAGAGAGAACTGAACGGAGGAAAGACGTGCGCGATATATGTATTAATATATAATTTCACAATATTGTATAGCAAAATTATAAAGCATATCACAAACGTTTCGATCTTCTGTTGGATTCTTCTCAAAATTAACAAAATTAATCTCTTAAATTAACAAAATTAAAACAAACATAATTCTTAATTTTGTATATATATATGTTTTTTTTTATTATATATTAATACATATATATTGCGTATATCTTTTTCGTGCTCAGCTCTTATAGACCCTTTTTATGAATTTTTTTAAAAATTTCAATTCGGATATACATATAAATGCACGTAAATGAAAGCGTTTTGAATATTTTGGATTTTTCCCACGCATTAGATAATAAAATAATAAACAATTTTTACCTAGAGAAAGAGAAAGAATTATATCGAAAAAATTTTTGTCGCATAACATTTATTATTTATTTTTAAGTTCTCAATCATAGATTTCGTGAACGTATTCGCAAAACGTACACATCTATACCCAACAATTCATCTATCGATGTACCATATTAATCAGAAAGATATTTAACAAATAAAGCACAGAACGTTTCAACGAAGAAATCATAAATTTAATTCACGTTCGCGATTCAATCGAAATCAATTGAGAGAGATTTTCGACAAGAGCAGTTTTGCCCATGTTAAATACCGCAGAAAGAGGCAAAAAGTATACGTAGAGAATATATTCTATGAAGATTCCCCACGCGCGCGTACGCGTGCATATATTCTCCTTGAAATCCTACCACTTGGTTAACACAAATTAACCAGCGCGGACGAGGAGTAAAAATCTCAGAAAAAGGTAGAACATACACAAGCGCTTGCACACGCGCGCTTGGAATGTTTCTGCACGAAACGCTATCATGCACGATCACGCGGTTTAGCTCGTTGAGAGACGACTCGTTTCCTGCCCGGGCTTACACGCGTGTTTTCATTCGATTTAACGCCGGGAAGGGACAAAGGGGGAGGAGAGAACGCGGCTCGATCATCTCCGCCGGTCAATTTGTGTCTCTATTAATGCCTTCCGGCTAAATAACGAGCCGAAGCAACGCGCGGGCGAATTAACGGCGACGCTGCCAGCAGGAGCATCGTCTCCTCTCGCGACACGCGTAAAATATTTCGCGTTAATTGTCATCGCGCGGCGAGACGGCGGCAGCGCGACAGCGCGAATTATTATATATGTCGCCGGCGCTCGCGTTTATTGCCAATCGCGCAACTAATTATGAGACGGGTGACCATTAATTTGCAATTGACGTCGCGAGAAACGTCGCGAAATTAGCCCGGCGTGCGTCGCCATGGCAAATTCATCACGCGGAAACGCATTAGCCCACGTGAGATAATTATTCAATTGCTACGTTAATCACGCATATGATTCCACATGTGACAGCGCAGAATCGCATTTTCCTTTTTTTTTCGCAAAATCAGCTCGTTTGTATGATCATGCATCTGTCCATGCGCGATACTTTCATGTAAATGCAATGAATTACATTATATAGCTTATCGAATTAACGCATCAATTCTGTGACTAATTAAGAAACAACTGCTTTTCTCTTTCTCTTTTAGCATAAATAATTATTAGTGCTTTTGTATCATTAAGGTGATTAGATTTCTCAGCCTCATATTCTTCAAATATTTCATAAATGTGTAAAAAAAAGCGGGGGTTAAAATAGATAATTAAAAACTTATACATATATATATATATATATATATATATATATATATAAATTTTCAATTATTT